>NW_024539298.1:0-186371 GCF_016758775.1 Suillus clintonianus
AGGATATGTAGTACTGTGTGGAGCTGTAGTGAGCTGTCCAGCAGGGACCAAGCTGTGGAGCTTGCATGCTGTACAGCTCTGTACAGCTCTGTACAGAACATTGTAGTTTACTGATGTATATGGCAACAAAATATGAACACCTCAGCAATAGCGCAACACTCTTTACTAAACGGCCCAATAGCTCAAAACTGGGATCTACTCACATTACAGGAACCGCATATCAACGCTACGAAAAACACAATCTCTTCACCCTATTTCCACGCAGTATACCCATCAACCAGATACTCATCCCCAGATTCAAGATCAAGAGCTGTCACACTAGTAAACAAATCTATCAACACTAACGCCTGGCAACAAATCCCTTTCCCATCGCCAGACGTGGTCATAATCCAAATTCGCGGCAACTTCGGCCGATGTACCATAATTAACATATACAATGATTGTAACACCACAACGACACAAGACCGACTCACGACATTCTTCGAAACTAACATGGCACACTTACGACCAACAGATGACGACCACGTACTCTGGCTAGGGGACTTTAATAGGCACCACCCATTATGGGACGAAGATAGAAACACCCACCTCTTCACGGCGCAATACCTCAACGCCGCACAACCATTATTAGACCTCATTTCCGACTATGGACTGATAATGATGCTGCCAAAAGGGATACCAACGTTGCAATCAACCGCCACCAAGAATTGGACAAGACCGGATAATGTCTTTTGCACTGAACATACTGAACCTTATTTTATAACATGTAACACCAACCCCGCGTTACGCGGTCCAGCAACCGACCACGTACCAATAATCAGCATACTCGAACTCGAAATCCCGCGAGTGGACGTAGAACCGGTCTCAAATTTTAAGGAAGTCGACTGGGAAGCGTTTAATAAACTCCTCGAGACGGAATTAGCTAAGCTCCCCCCGGTTCAGCCGCTGGTTACTAACGACGAATTTCAAAGGGCCGCAAGAGACCTCACAAACACCATCCAGAGGGTCATCATCGAGAAAGTCCCTCGCTCACGCCCAAACCCTCATTCCAAGAGATGGTGGTCGAGAGAACTCACTCTAATGCGCCGCGAAGTAGCGAAATTAGCTAACCTATCCTATAGAACGAGAGGAATCCCGCACCACGCCAGCCATGAAGAACATCGAATCAAGAGGAACCAATATTCGGAGGCGATCAAGCAAGCGAAAAAGCACCATTGGACCGAATGGTTAAACGACATGTCGGGCAACGACATCTGGATCGCAAACAAATACATAACATCAGCAGCAAGCGATGGAGGATTATCACGCATCCCAACGCTTAAACAACGCAATGGAACAGCGGACACAAATGAAGAGAAAAGTATAGCGCTAGCTCAGGCCTTCTTTCCCCCGCCCCCACTCCACTCCTCTGTACCCGCTGACTTCGTATATCCAACAGCCGTCCCTACGCCAGCCCCAATTACCGAAGACCAGATCAAACGAAGCATATCGAAACTCAGTCCATTCAAGGCACCAGGGCCAGATGGCATATGCAACGTGGTTTTCATCCGATGCGCCAAGTTACTAACCCCTCACTTACTACAGATATTTAGAGCGGTATTCACGCTGAAGACCTACTATGACCCTTGGAGAGAATTTATAACAATAGTATTACGCAAGCCGGGTAAACCGGACTACACGGTAACGAAAGCCTTCCGCCCGATAGCGTTGCTCAACACTACCTGCAAGCTATTAACAGTGGTAGTGGCAGATGAACTAACCTACCTACTAGAGCACCACAACCTCCTCCCAAGCACCCATTTCGGAGGTAGACCGGGGCGGTCTACAACAGACTCATTGCACCTACTGGAAGCAACTGTGAAAGACGCGTGGAGACAGGGTAAAGTAGTTTCAGCGCTTTTCCTCGACATCGAAGGGGCTTTCCCAAACGCGGTAACCGATCGATTACTACACAACATGCGCGCGCGGAAACTACCAGAATCATTAGTAACCTTCACCGAACGCCTATTGATAGGAAGACGCACCAAATTGAAGTTTGACGGCTATTTATCCGAATGGATTCCCATAACGAACGGGATAGGTCAAGGAGACCCTTTATCTATGATTTTATATGTGATATATAACTCTGACTTAGTTGATGTAGCATCTAATCGAGAGAAGACTGAACGCACTCTGGCGTTTGTGGACGACACAGCCTTTCTAGCAATCGGGAGAACATTTCAAGAGACCCACCACGTACTAAAGAACATGTTAGAAAGACCGGAAGGGGGATACGCTTGGGCAAGTACTCACAACTCTAAATTCGAGGCCTCAAAGTTTGCGTTAGTAGATTTTTCAATGAATAACATCAAAGAACGTCCACCGTTGATAACAAGAGGAATAACGATCAATCCCTCACCAACGCACCGATTCTTAGGCGTGATTCTAGACCAGGCGCTCAGATGGAAGGAGCACATAGCCTTCGCCATAGCTAAGGGAACAGCTTACGTAATGCAGCTACGTCGACTCTCTAACTCCTCGTCAGAAATATCACTATCACTCATGCGCCAATTATATTTAGCAGTCGCTCTACCCAAAATGCTCTATGCTATAGACCTGTGGTTCCGCCCAATCTACTCTGGAAGCTCCGATAACCCCAGACACGGCTCCATAGGCATCGCGAAACGATTAAGTTGAATTCAACGTACCACGGCAATCAATATCACAGGGGCAATGCGGACGACGGCCTTAGACACCCTCGAAGCTCACACCAAACTCATGCCCCTTCAACATCGCCTGCAAAACCTATGTTACCAAGCAGCCATACACCTCGCAGCTCACCCGCCCACTCACCCTCTATATCTCCCAACCCGCAAAGCAGCCAAGTGTTTAGTAAAGCGACACCAATCTTCGCTCCACCATCTCATCCACGCAACGGAACTGGACATAGACTCGGTCGAGACCACAGTCCACATGCGCCGAGCCCCCAATACCGTCCCACCATACTCCATTTCGATTGCGGCAACACGAGAGGAAGCAATAACTGAACACGACGCAAACATGAGCGAGATCAAGATCTACGCAGATGGTTCGGGAATCGAGGAGCAGATAGGCGCATCAGCCGTATTAATAAGACAAGGATGCCCGCACAACCGGGTCCTGAGGTACCACTTAGGATTTAAGGAAGAACATACAGTATATGAGGCGGAATTAGTCGGACTCACCTTAGCAGCCCAACTACTAGCGACGGAGAGAGACGTGACATACCCTATAGCGATTTTCATCGACAACCAAGCGGCGCTAAGATCAGGTGAACTTTTCTCGACTAAGCCAGGCCACTACCTGATCGACCACTTTCGTAGATTAATATCCAGAGCGAAACGAACGAACAGAGACCCGGACTTCAAAGTAACGCTACATTGGATATCAGGCCATGACGGGGTGCCAGGGAATGAAGAAGCAGACAAGGAAGCTAAGAGGGCAGCAAAAGACAAGAGAGACACCAGCAACCACAATAAACTCCCTCCATTCCTCCGAAAGAACTCTCTCCCATGTAGTATTTCAGCACTGAAACAAGCGCAAAGAACGGAGTCAGCCGCACAATGGGCAAGAATATGGGCCAAGTCGCCCAGATATCAAAGAGCGGCAGCAATCGACCCCAACCTTCTCTCAGGATCGTTCATCAAATTGGTCAAAGGTTTACCCAAGCGTCACGCCTCCTTACTGCTATGGCTACGCACCCGTCATATCTCACTCAACGCACACCTCCACAAGATCGGCAAACACGCAAACCCAGACTGCCCGCATTGCGCTAATGTACCAGAAACAGTAGAACACTATGTCCTCGCATGCCCCCATTACGAACATGAGCGACAAGTCCTACGAAACGCACTTCGACGGAAAGCATCCTCACTCCCATACCTCCTATCCAACAGCCACGCTAGCACGCACCTCTTTCGTTTCATCAACAATACTGGTCGCTTCAAAGCCATATTCGGTGATGTATCCCCCCTCCAAAGAAAAACACGCAATGACAATCCTCGCAGCATTATACATTAAATCAACTCAATCAAAATACAATCCGCAAATAATATACTATTTATCACGGCAGAAAGACACACAAGATCGGAGACAAGTCGGAAATTATAGAGAGAACCGGAATAGACAAGTCGACGGCGGCACAGCGCAAGAGTCCGCCCTCAAGTTCCAGATCCCACTACTCATTTAACGCTCTCCAATCATTCTTTCCCCGTACGCATCACGTACTTGTTTCATCCAAACCACACGAAAAGCATACAATACCACGAAACGTATTAGTCGGGTAACGCCTACTTAGCATTCTCGTGCGTCTAAAACGGCCGGCAGGAACGGCGGACCATTGGGGGAAACTCACAATGGGGCATTCGCAGAGAAAAAGAAGCGGAGGGGACACAGGTGTCCCCTCACCTAGATAGAATGTCCTACATAGGGTATATACCCCAAATGGACAGTAATTCGATTCAAAAAAAAAAAAAAAAAAAAAAAACCAATAGGTAAACGCTACATGTTGCCACTACATCAGCAAACTACAACTTTCTCCACAGAAGGTACAGGATTTGCGTTCTCACGACAGTCAGCCACAGACTCCACAGCTCCGCCAATATCACAGCAACTCGTGGCCACAAAGCATGCATTGTCTCCAGTCACTCACAGTTCCACAGTACAGCTGCGAGACTTCGCAGCAACTTGCAGTTGAAAATCTATTAGTAGTGGTATCACCTTAAAGTCTACACTAGTAAGATACACATTTGACTTGAGTAGTCTCGAGCTCGATGATTGAACTTAAAATAGCATGGCACGGCAAAAACTTAAGAACGGTCTCTGAGATACTGACTGTCAAACTCATTCATAAGGGGTATAGTACAACATATACTATGTACTGGTGTATTCATGTGAGGGAAAATGACGCATAGTATAAACGATTCGAAGTTGAATATTGTAATGATGCGAAAAGAATTCGAAGCACTCGGATCAATCAAGCTGGATGGTGAGTTGCCGGCCGCACTCTGTAACTTCTACTGAGATAGGATCAGCCTCCTCATGACACCGCGTCGTCTCGTCTCGTGAGCTTACCGGGTTGCAGATGACTTCCAGGTGTTCGAGTCAAAGAAGAAATATGAGTCCACCCGTTTTCCTTGAACATAACTCTCATGCACCCCAATCCCATATCTGTGTCGTCCAACCTCTTCTCCGCCTCTTCGGCACGGAATCTCAGCAGGCTTGCCAACATCTCATTCTCCCGCATTACACAATCCGCCAATGGCTTCTGTGCTTGATAAACGTCGTGTTTGGCCCTCACAAGATCCATCACAAGATTGGCCTCAGAGGCAGTTGGGTCCTGTATGGACTGTTGAAAGGTAAGGCGCATTGTGAAGGGGTGAGCGTCGAGATTGACATCACCATAGAATTTACAATATGAAGAATTTCATATAGGTCCGACGGTCCTTTGCGATGATGTGGATCAGGGGATTTTTCGCCAATCCCTGATGCGCGTGCTGACAGAGATTGCAGATTTGTTATGTTCATTATGTAGTGTGGGGTGGTGTGCGTTGGAGAGGTCAGTACGGAAAATGCCGGAAGATTGAAAGCTTACTTACATCATACTAGCATATGTCTTGCTGCTCGCTCTCATGTATCACTGTCCGTCATGTGGAAAAGCCTTTCAGGACCACACATCTATTGCTCGTCATATGAGCCAACCTCGGTCTGGATGCAATACCTGGCTGGAAGATATTATCAAGCTTGACTCCATCATCCCGCCGCATGATTTCACGCACTCAGCAGATGTCGAACCTCGTGTTTCTCAAGAACCAGAATTCGGAAGCGAGACAATGCTGGATGACTTTGGTGACATTAGTGGTGAAGAAGTGAATATCGCGGGAGCGCACAGTGGAACTCAGGACGAGGGCGGTGAAGTTACCGACTACTTTCCCGACCCCCCGCTCGCCTATGAGGATGGCTACACCTTTTTGAGCCTATTTGAGACTGACAAAAATAGTATATATCGCAAAACCAACCTTTACTATCCATTTAGCAGTCGGGCAGATTGGCGAGTTGCAGCGTGGCTGCTTAGTTCAGGCCTGAGCATGGGGAAGATTGATTCCTTCCTATCGCTTGAAATGGTGAGTGTTCGAACCTTTCAAACTCGCTGCCATCCCTTGACTTTCGGGATTTTTAGATCAAAGATTTACCGTTGTCGTTCTGCTCAGCCAGAGAATTATGGGGTCGAGCTGAGATGCTCCCCAGCGGTCCACGTTGGATGTCCCAAATAATTCCAACATCGCACCCTACAAAGTCGCCCGTGGTTTTGTATTGGCGTGACCCTATAGAGTGCATCGCCAGCATCTTCAATCACCCCTTATTTCACGGTCGTTTGGACTTGACACCTCGCAAGGTGTACTCCACTGCAGAGAGACTGTCTCGTGTATACACTGAATGGATGACGGGCGATGACGCCTGGGACATGCAGGTATGTAGCAAGTCGAATCTCGATGTCTCCGGCTCATTTATATTTGAAGTCGGCGATACCTAGCGGCGCAACCCTCCTCGGCACCATCCTATCCTCCGACAAGACAAACATCACCGCATTAACAGGCGATCGCATTGCTCATCCGCTTCTAATTAGCCTTGCAAACATACATGCCAGTACACGACTCAAGTCTTCATCGAGCTCTTTTGTTCTCACTGCCCTACTTCCGGTCCCAAAGTTCGTGCATAAGAAGAAGCGGATGAAGGGTGTGTTGGAGGACCGCCTTATACATCAATGTCTAGATATTGTCCTCGAACCTCTGAAACAGGCCGCTCGCAATGGTATCATGTTGTTGGACCCCAGTGGACACAGCCGTTATTGCTTCACCCCGCTTGCGAGTTACATCGCCGACACCCCCGAAGCCATGATGCTGGCCACTGTTGGTGGAAAGACGTCACCAGTGACCATGGCGATGTACAAGCAGTTCGGGGATGACTTCCAGCATGAACCCCGAACGAAATCAACAACTCTTGCGCAGCTTGCTGTTGTGCGCTCGCGCGCTGATCCTCTTGATATTGAAGCTTTCTTCCGCGAAGCCCAGAAGTTCCGTCTAAACGGTGTCGCTGAACCATTCTGGCGGGACTGGATACTTGCGGAACCCTCCCATTTTCTTACACCGGAACACCTCCACCACATTCACAAGGAATTCTGGGATCACGATGCACAATGGCTCATTTGCATTGTTGGAGAGTCCGAGATCGATTTCCGGTTTTCCATCTCGCAGCCCGTCACCGGTTATCGTCACTTTCATGCAGGCATTTCAAGGCTCAAACAAGTCACCGGTCGCTGCCAACGAGATATTCAACGATATATCATTGCACTATGCGCGGACGCAGCACCTCCTGGTATAATCACTGCCATACGCGCACTCATGCAGTTCCGCTATCTCGTGCAGTCGCCGCGCATTAATGGTGACGATCTTGAGCGCATCTCAAGGGCATTGGATGAGTTCCATGCCAACAAGGATGCAATTATTGACGCCGGAGCTCGCCGAGGGAAGGGCAATAGACCCATCACCAACTGGTATATACCCAAGTTGGAGCTAATGCAAAACATTGTTCCGAGCATTCGAAACTCTGGCGTCACAATGCAATGGTCTGCGGATGTCACGGAACATGCACATATCAGCGAAATCAAAGACCCTGCAAGGGCCAGCAATAACAACAACTACGATCCCCAGATATGCCGACACCTGGACCGCGCTGAAAAGTGTCGTCGCTTTGAGCTCGCTACCAGCCTTTTAGATTCGACTACGAAGGAGCCAGAGGACTTAGACGCTGACGCTGACGTTGACGCTGACGTTGACGCTGACGTTGACGCTGACGTTGACGCTGATGTTGACGTTGACGCTCAAGATATTCCCATTGAACTTTCCGCGACACAGCAACACCCAGGTCGTCCAGTCACAAACTATTTTGCCATCGCTAGGGCACTCCAGTTCAGGGATGCGGCTTTAGTGCCCATTCCATTACGCTCATTTGCCATTGGGCGCACTGCCTTTCATGTCGGATATGATCCCTCCATCAGGAGTATCTCCGTCGATGAAGTCGCCATCAAATTTTCCCTCCCAGATCTACGGCCAGCTATCGCTGACTTCCTTCAGCGTGAGGCAACTTACGGACCCCAGCATGTCCACGCGATAGGCGGTCCAAGAAGGGCTGGGCCTATGACTGTCCTTCCATTTGACAAAGTTTCGCTCTGGTACAAAATCCGTTTGCAAGAGACGAACTTTCACGATGGTTGCACCATCAGACCGGCTCAGACATTGAATTGCGCTCCACCTAGTGACCCCTGGATTCTAGGCCGTTATGACACGGCTATCATTGAGACTACTGCAGGTTCCTCATGGCCTAGTGGTCGACTTTCAGGTATGTTTTTGTCTTGTGTGGTGTTACCCATATCCTAGCCTAAACTACTACCCACCTGTAGGTCACACTGTTGCTCAGATCAGACTCATCATGCGGCCTGTTGGTAAGAGCGGCACACGCTGGTCATGGATGGATCGTTTTCTCACTTATGTGCAACGCTTTGACATCTCGCATGATCGCGATCCGATTACACAGCTGCACCTGCTCAAACGAGCAAAACGTTCAAACGGAGGTCGGATGGGGGACATTGTACCAGTCTCTCAACTCCGGGCGCCTATCAACCTGATCCCTCGCTTTGGAGCAACTGCGGATAAACGTCTAACCACCTACAACAGTATGGAGCATGCCACGGAGTTTTGGTTGAATGAATATTGGGAAAAAAACACTTTCTTCGCGCTATCAGGATAGTATTTGATTCATGCTGAGATTAGTTTGTGTGCCATCATTATTGGCTTAGTTACTTCCATTTGTATCCTAGTACCGTTGTTTCTCCCATGCTTTGTTCTTCGTGCCTGTCAAAATGCCAGCTGCGCGACATTGCCGAACAATTGACCTAGGGATGAAGCTGTCATCCTTCCTTTCAGCTCCCCCGCTCCACGACACAGACGCTATGGATAAATTCACTGATTTGGAACTCAACCGTTTGATACTCCAAGAACCCCCGCTCGCCAGAAAGGACAAGGACAAGCTCGGCTACATCTTGTCCCTGATTTTCCAGTCGTGCACGGTTGAAGTTCCCAACGCGAAAGATCTTGCTATTCCGTTGAGGAAATTACCTTCCAATGCCGGGCTCGATCACCTAGAAACCTTCACTCTGAAGCCAGGTGGAGATCCGATGGTGCACCTGTATGATAGCGCAAAACGTCAATGGAATTGGCCACTTTCAAAACAGCGTAAACGTGAAAAAAGCGACTTGGTTCAGGGAGGAGGGAGTAGCATGGGTGAGAAGTCAGGAGATTGGGTATTGATCGATGAAGCAACCCAATCTCAGTTGTCCTCTGGGAGTCTAGGTGTCCCATCCACCAGTGAACTTACCGCGAGCAAGTTGCCATTCGCCGATGGGGACCTATTCGCTGATGAGGGGCCAGAAGTTGGAGAGGAGTCAGAGGTTGAGGAGGGGTCGGAAGTTGGGGAAATGGAGGAGGACTCACTCGAAGCGCCCTCGATTAAAGCCGAGGATCCATCAACGATGGAACAAATTTTCTCATCGTTCTTTAACATTGTTTCTGTTGCTCTCATCGCATCGCAGCCTAAACTCGCTCGGGCACACGACTTATCGCGCACCTGGAGTGCAGCAAACTCATCTCGCCCAGTACCCGGTGAAGAAATTCCACGGAAACCAGATCTTACCTTGCTGGATGATGTTGAGGCTAGGTGGGATACGATCAAAGCGGTATGCGAGCTGACATCCAGCGCATACCAACCTTCAAGCACCCTTGCGAAGACTCTCGACACCAAAGCTTACCTTCTTCTGAAGCACCAACCCTGGAGACGGTTCGCATTATTGATATCGGTGTGCAATAGCTATCGCGATCTTCGCGTTCACGTGTACGACCATTCGGGGGGTGTCGTGAGCCCTTGCACTAGCATCCAAAAGGAGCCTAACAAATTCTTGCGCATCTTGTCGTGCATCGTCTTCGGCAATCTAACATGCATCGGGTATGACCCCACTATCACCATCTTCGCGCATACGCTCCAGCAGGACACTGAGATCACACTCTAATTCCCCCTCCCCCCCCCAGATCGAAAGTTCCTCTGACACACCCTCCCACCCCCGCGAGATCGAGAGCACGCCCTATAACGAGATTGAGAGCGCACCCTCCTGCAACGAGATCGAGAGCGCATCCTCCTGCAACGAGAACGAGATCGAGAGCACATCTTCTCAGATCGGCAACCCCCTCTCTGAGGAGGGCACAGAGCGCGCTGAGGGTGACTCCGCTGAAGACGACTTCGTCGTGGAGCTCCCTATAGAAATCCCTCAAGATCCTACAGTCCACGAACCTCTACCACGGCCGATCGGAAAAATACGTGTCAAGGACCACTACTACGATATCTTGGAAATTATTTTTTCCAGACAGGGTCTTGTGGGTCGCGGCACCGTTTGCTATCTGGCCAGGAAGGACGGGGAGGAGTTTATTATCAAGGATTACTGGGCCATGGGGGGAGATGAAGAAGCCTTGAATGAGATCCACATGATGGAGAAGATGAGCGGTGTCCGCGGTGTCCCCAAGCTTGTCGAATATTGGCTTGTCGAGTCCGAGCCCAACAAGGTTGATCAAACGCAGAATTATCGGTTCAAGTCCGTGCGAAGCCTGAAAGGCACATTCCGTACTCATGTTCGCGTTGTCTTGAAGCCCCGCGCGCGACCTTTGCATAAATTCCGCACAAAGTTAGAGTTGTTGACGTCGATACGAGATATTGTGCAGAGTACGTACCATACATTGCAATTTAAAGCTTTTGCTGACTTACCATTAGTTCAGAAGGAAGCGGTGGAACAGCGCAAGGTCCTCCACCGTGATTGCAGTCTGAACAACTCCATGATTGAGGACGATGGTAACGGCTCCCAAGGAATGCTGATAGATTGGGAGTTTGCGGTGAAAATCGCCAAAAATGAGACCTACACTGTTGGGGGCACCGTAAGCGTTTTTAATTCGTAGAAGGGTCGGTACTAATGAAGCGCGTTAAGGGCACATTACCTTTCATGTCCCGAGCACTTCTCTTCCAGCTTCACCTCAAGAGTCCAGGTGACATGGTGGCGCACAAGGGAGCCTCGAGTTCGAAACCATACCCAGCCCCCCTGATCAAGCACAGCTACCAGGATGACCTCGAGTCCGTGTTCTACGTGTTCATCTGGATTTTGATCGAATTTAGAGGTCCCCTTGGCATGAAGCGCATTCTGGACAAGAGTTGCACTTGGATACCGCATGAATGGTCCGCGTCCAAGTTCAAGGCGTGCTGTGATAGTAAAACATCGTTCTTTTTTTACGAAGAACACTACGCCAAGGAACTCACCAACCAGATCCACCCGTACTTCAAAAACCTCCTTCCCGTTGCATTGGAGTGGCATCATCTGATAAGAGACCCGAAGAACGTAGGTTTCGACGACGTGATTTCGATGTTGAATAGACATATCGTGACATTTCCAACCAACGAGTTGTCGCCTCAGCTCCTGGTCTCAACGTGGTTGCTCAAGGCACTCAACAAGGCTGACTCGGAGGCTTCAAGCAGTGGCGAGGAAGGGGAATCTGAATCACGGTTAGTTGCTGAGCCCATGGTGCGCAACAAAAACAAACGGGTTATTGATTATCGATGGACGATGGAAGCTGTGCCCAAGCCGAAAAGGAGCAAGACTGGATAGGGACTCGCACACATATACATGTATCATTTACAATTACATTGGTCATTCGAGTCACGTGATATAACATGCACTTCCGAAAAACGTAGCACTGACTCATTGATATGAATTCTTACCTCTACTATTACTCAAACTTCGACCGGCGAAATCTTTTAATCATGCCCTGCGGGTCAGCGCTTCAGCCCTTGACTCCGAGTCATACTTCCAAAAAGCGCTTGTGATGCTCCTTCGTCAACAGACTATTAAAAGCCTTCAAGGCAAGTGTCCGGTCCACAATTACTGCACGCTATCATCATTCCTTCTGGTGTCAGCTCCAGTCATGCCTTCTCAATCTCAGAATCACGCTCGCGCTAGCCCTAAGAAGAAGACAAAGCGTAAAGCTATCGACTCTGATGGGCAGCGTGTTTCAACAAAGAGAACGCGGGCTGGGGCTGAGGCACCCCTTGTGTTGCAGCCGACTCCTGATGTCACCAACTCTCAGGCTGTGCCCCCTCGACGTTCCGGACGTCATGGTGCAGGACAAGGAGGCAGAGCCAGTCAACTAGAGATAATCGGTAATCTCTTGGGTGCCTCGACACGAACCAGTCGACCCAAAGGCTCCACCTCTCTTGACTCGGATGTTCCTAACAACCCGCTTGCTCCGGAGCCGCCTCGTAAGGGTCGTGGAAGCCACTCAAAGGTAGGTTTTCTTATATACTTAAAGTTGCAGTGACAGGCTTATAACGCTGGATATATATTCAGAAGCCCCCCCCCGCCATACAGTGCCTCCAAGATGACGGATTCTGCAGCTTCTGGACCTCGGGCCAAAAAAACAAAGGCAACGAAGAATGCTGCTCCCCCTGCCTTAGATTTTGAGGCCCCGAACCTCCAGCCCAGGCTTGTGCACCGCGAAGCGGGCGCGCGATTTGGATTTGCTCAGCATATCGTTCCCCCTGGCACAGAGCCTGACCTTCAAGCACTTAACAATTCTTATGTGGCTGCGGCCAGGGAGAAGCAGACTTCTTCAGCGACTTTAGGTACCACTGGACATCTTCCCATTGCTGTCGTCACCTCTGAAAACCAGCATTCGGTGGTACCTTCAAATCGCACATTACCTGCACATCAATCCGATGCTGACTCAGACTTGTATCAGAACCTCGACCCTGCCCTTCGACCTGTCAATGATGAACGTTTTGATCAGTATGAACCGCAAGACACAAGATCCGACAGTTCGGGAACATCTAGCGAAGGCGGTGATGGAAGTGCTAGCGATGAAGAGGCAGATCACACAGACGACAATGTTGGCTGGGGGGCAGCACATGGGCGCATGACTGCACATCCTGGTAAGCTGTTAGTTATCACCGTTGTGAACACACTAAGAGAGTGACAGGATTCTCGAAGGAAGATTTACCATCCCAACCCCGCGTTGCCCTCGCGCTTCCAACCGACTTCGAATTTCAACATTCCCGCGATGAAGGTGACAATGATGCGGAGAGATCTTTGGTAGCAAATAATAGCTCCAGCGATGATGATACTGTGACCCAGGTATAGTTTATATAATTTCCTGAAGTCCGCTAATTTTTTCTTTCCTACAGCCGGCTGATCCCCAACCAGATGACGTGTTACAACTTCACCACAAGAAAAATGGACGCCCTCGCCTTCCTGATCCTCAATTTCTCGAACTCTTACATCACGCCGAGACAAAGAAACCCAACCACAAGTCAAGCAACACACAAGCCAAGACTGCATTGGCGAAATCTGACGAACCAGGCGAAGGACCTAAAGCTACTCAACTGGGCTGGTATGGTCCTCGTTGGAAGAGCTTCCTCGAGGATACGAAGGGCGAGTGCCGCGTCCAACACGCGATCGAGAACCCATTCCCGAAGCTGGTCAAAGACTTGACAGGTTCTGTCAACGAGGTACTCATGGCCTCACTTGTCGAATGGCTTGAAAGTGGTCAGCACGTCGAAGAGGGTACGTCTTTTTGTGTTTGCTCAAGACATTACTCAAATGTCTACCAGGTATCTGGCCTGATCACAAGCACGATATGGCCAAGCTGGTATGTATTTTTGTCGTTGCATGTCCGATCACTAATGCGCTGTTATTTTAGCTGTATGAGGATTTATCAACCTGGCGCTCAGACCTCAAGAAGATTGTGATTAACATTGTGCCTTCTATGTACAATCTTATCCCCCCACCCCACATCCCCCCCCAACAACGTGCCGCCTGGGTCACAGCTGCCGCTGGGGAGTTGCTGGAGGATGCTAAGTTTCTGCGCAATGGTCTAGATGACCTCGGCAAAACCCAAAACGCCGCTCATCCCGCGCTTCGCGAGGCCGTTATTTCTTTCTTTTACACATCATCTTACCGCGTCGCTCGCAGGAGGCCTGAAATCTTCCGGACACAGTTACCACTCGAGTGCTTGGCATTAGTTTGCACCGCGGTATGTTTTCTGCGCTTCTATCTTACTAACAATCTACTGACATCATTTCTGTAGGTTAATTGTGTCCTGGACGGCCTTGCTAAGAACGGCAGCGGAAAATCATTTCCGAAGTTTACCGCGAAGGAATACGGTTCGTTGTATAGCCTTACGGTCACTAAGCTGCAGGGGATCTTGGAACATTCTTACCATGGACCGAAGCTAGTGCAACAGCTCCGTTCCTGGGCTCGAGCTGGATGGCAAGGGCTTTTATTTCGTGATGTTTTGCATACTGACGAAGTTCGCACAGGGCGGAATCCTACAAGGTGGATGGCGGCTTCAATGATGCTGCGAAGCATTCGCATTTGAAATTTGTCCTTGATTGAGGTCTTAGCGCTATTCCCCCGCACTGATTCTATCTCGAGCATCATTCCCGCTAGTGTACAATGTATCGCGTTTTCCGCCGCCGTGTTTGCTATCTGATTGAATACCATCAAAGTTTGTTGATCATTGTGCTTATCTGTACACGTGTGGACTGGTTGGACAGTGAGCAGCGGTAGTACAATGGTGCTTATCTGTACACGTGTGGACCAGTTGGACAGTGAGCAGCAGTAGTACAATGATATATTATTGACAATCTATGTACAATGAGCCTTCTCTGTGAGTCTGTAAGTTGTCTGTACGAAAATTTACAGAGTGATGTGGTACTGTAGTGAACTGTACAGAAGGGACCAAGCTGTATCGCTCGGGCTCTGTACAGAACTGTACAGTTCTGTACAGAGCCCAGTAGTTTGCTGATGTAGTAAATGACGCAAAAAACGCGTTCCGAGTCCAAGCCAGACTGTCCTCCTTTGGTTATAACTGAAGTGGATTTGCCTCGCTCTGTGCCACTGTGGTGCCCCTTGATTCAAACCTGCACTTGGAACCAGATGCGTGTAAGCCTGCATAACGGTGGAAAATACGATTTCCCGTGCAACCTCACTTGAACCGCACCTGCAGGTCAGATTCAATTCACCACAGGCCTCACAGGATCAATCGAAGATGGTGTGGAGACAGAACTAACCATACTAGTGACTGACTAGATCATAATGAGGTTTGGATGAGGTTATTCATTATGCCAATCAGGGTTCCTTAAAGTTACGTCGACAATGCAGCTTTCTTCGATTATGTACATGCGGCTTCCGGCCAGCGCGCTAATTTCTTCCACACACTCAGGCGCCTTGCAAATTTAGGTGGTGGGTACACGAGGACTCCTGGTACTATTTAGTAGGCACGGCCAGTTCCTCTCAAATCTGCCCACTCCTACTCTCCCTTCAATCAGCGCATCGCAGACCTCCATTAACAGGACCATTACCATGGGTTGCTGCACGTCATTATTTCGAAAGCCCCAGCAGACTCGTATTGTGAGGCACTGTTTCAGTCATTTGATTCGATGACTGACCTTGCCATCATATTGACAGATCGATAACGGCCACAGCAATCCTGTAGGGAGATTTGCCGTCCCCGAAGAGTCCGCAATGTGAGCCTTTTAACCGAGGATTATGAAAAACGGTCTCCCATGCTATAACAGCCCCTTGACGGTTTCAGTCTTACCAGAGCCAGTGGCCGATAACACTGCTCTACAGTCGTATGTCCGATGACCGTATTACGATGAATAGCACTCAAAATATAGGCCATAGAAATTCACAATTTCAGCTTTCGGCACTGCAAGCCGAGAGGCTCAATTCCTCCACACTATCCAGCAACGTGGATGATAATCTTGCATCGTAAGTATTTCGCCTACTCTGGGTCATAAGACACATCCTCATGAGATACCAGCAGCACCGTCATTATACCAATGGCCACTGGTATATATGAAGCGCGGCCGTAAGTGCAATTTTTTTCACGAAATGCAGTTATTAAAACACGAGATGCAGAGTGGTCTTCGATGCGGACCCATCTGACATTCCGTTTACAACCATCGGGAGGCAATCGATTTATCCTGCGTCATCTGGTGGCTTGGGCGATGTCTGGAAGTGCTCAATGGGCATCGATCCTGCAACTTCTACTGAGGTACATATGATGTAGCTCTGCGAATTTCCTGTACTAATAACTATTGCACAGGTTGCTGTAAAAACTATCAGGATAGCGGACATACGCAATGAACAAGCCATTCAAAAAGCGACGAGGGTATGCTAGCGTGAACTCCCCATTGTGAAGTGTGTTGAATGTCCGCCCGCAGAGACTTCGCCGCGAAGTAAATGTGTGGATTAAACTGAGACATAAGCATGTTCTTACTCTTCACGGCACGGTCTCCGGATTTGGTCAATTGCCTGCTCTTGTTTCTACATGGATGGATAACGGGGCACTTCATGGCTACCTGGAGCGCACAAGCCTCACCATGGAACAGAAACTCAAGCTGGTGAGGTTTATCATGCAAAATACAAGTCCTTGCTAATGGACGCCCTTAACTAGCTGAAACAGGTGGTGGATGGCCTGAGATATCGTACGGGATTGCTGCTCTGAATACATGTTTTCTCTCTGACAACCTCTCTAGTTCACGGACAGGGAATAATTCATGGGGACATGACCAGCGTATGTACTCTTCGGCGCTACTGAGTCCTTACTAACACTAACTCTATGATTGAAGACAAATGTTTTGATTGACCGTGATGGCAACGCATTCTTGGCAGATTTCGGTCTCTCTGTGGCTCTCGCTGAGGGCGACAGATCCTACTACAACTCGTATTCGAGCGGCGCTGTCCGGTGGTTAGCGCCCGAATTGATGGGCTCACCGGAACCAGAAAACACCGCAGATATCCGTGACAGCGAGGACGACTTCCAGAAACCGAACATTCAAAGTGATATGTTTTCGCTCGGTTGCATCATGCTACAGGTTAGTTATGTATGCTAAACCCTGGTCGAGTTTCACCTGAGTCTTGTTTCGTACAGGTCTTCTCGGGTAGACTTCCCTTCTGGTGGATTAAACATGTTCAACAGGTATTCCATGCTCAGTTCAAGCGCACAGAGCCATATCGACTGGACTCCAATGTGTCCGTTGGCCACCAGCATTTGGATTTCATGCGGAAATGTTGGTCAGCCAAGCCTGAAGTCCGTCCTTCCACTGGGGATGCCGCATCCTTTGTGGAAGACGAGCTGGCAAAGGTTCCCTCTCTCCCGTCCGACTAGATGGGGCTTGAAACATGTACGGTTTTAAGTTGGACTTGGACTGTGGTTGTGGCTCACCTAAGTATATCGGTCAGCTTGATTAACGTGCTACTCAGTGTCGGGACCTCATTATATTACTGAGTACAGTACACATAGCTGTATGAACGTTAAATTATAGTAGTTTGTGTTGAACAAGCATACCCATCATTTCAAGTTGTAGACCCATCTTCACTCGGAGGTGCGGCGGCCACGTAGGATAACTTGAAACTCCGACCGTTACAACTTTCACTAGCACTACATAGTACACCGCACCACTTTTCACTTTTAGACTTGCCAGCGGCGCCATGCCAGCCCAATATCAGTCACTCTCAACCAACGACCCCGCTGAAACAGAGGGCGATCCACAACTGCAGTCTCAACTCAAGCAACTCGATGCAGATCCTCGTTTTAACCACCCCGCGCCGTCGCTCTGGAAGCGCGTTGCACTCCTTCTCGTGACAGCATTCCTCTTCTGGGCTGCATTCCAGTTGCAGTCCCCGAAATCCCAACCTAAAACTATTCATGCTGATAGGTAAGCGGTATTTTGTATCACAAACTCTTTAATCCGTCTGTGCCCCGGCGAATGGTGCAGAGTCTGACTGCCATCTTGCACAGATACTCAAAGGAGTTCAAATATCGCCCAGCAGCGAGTCCTGTGATTACGGAGCGACTCAAAGATGGTGTAGTCCGTCTTCGCGGGGCATATTTCTAGTCGTATGGGTGACGTTGTTAAGGTAGATTTCACATAATTACAGCACTTTGGTAACTGAGCTTACCTTCCATGAGGACTTATTTCAGACCAGTCATTGTATATCTTAGATATCACTATCATTCCCGACCTTCATTCTTGTCGTACATCTCCCCCTTTCTAATACCCACAACACTCTTTATACAGAACTGAGGATTGTGCCACTCCTCACATCTTCGTGGATGGGTATATCCCTCAGCCTTGGATTTGACTGTGTAGTCGAGGATCTAGAGTTTGCTGACAGCAAATTTTATGACTCTATCCACTTCTCCGTTCTATGCTCTCTAACGCCGTCATGCTTACCTTCAATAGTCTGCGTTCATGTGCCTTGCTGGTCGCTGTCACTATTTTCGCGCAGATAAGTTGGTTGCGAAACACATTAGGCTTCATCTTACGCATTTCAGGCACTTGACCCAGCAGTCGTAATCTTGGATGTTCTGGAGAATGAGAACTAGGGGATTGAAACCCGATGGCATGGGGCCCGATGCTGAATACCGTCACGGGGACAAAATGTACTATGGGTCGTGGGTACCCCAGCGTCTATCGTTCACGGGAACATTTGATATCGTCCTCTCGAAGCCACAAGTGCAGGACTCAACCTATCGAATATCAATCCCACCTGCCAGCCGCAAAACCTTTCCAAGTTCGCCAGGTCATCAATCGCACGCATCGGGGTTGCATTCATTTATACATCGTCTATGGCATTCGGTATTGTCCGTTAGTACAGATAATAATAGGGGTATCGAGTGGTCAGGTATCTACATACATTCATGTCATCTACAATCTGCCTTCTGATACATAGTTGTTACAGATATGGTCGAGTCGGTCTGAGACACTGCGTTGTATGAACGCATTGACCTCGACCAGCATTGACAATATGCTGTTCCCAATATTCGTGGCGCTGTAGAGGTGATGCATCATGTGCCCCAGGGAACACTTTGAATTACATTGCAGGATTGTCATCTGGAGAAGTGACACTGTCATCCGAGCAAATGGATGCTGCGTTCAGCAAAGGTGTTCGGTCCAGGAACGCGGAATCACAGAGATTACGAAGGTCCGTCAAGTCGACCTCAACATCATGTAGGCTCCATGGTAAATGTGGCGCATCAGCGGGCGTCATGATGCATTGTGTATGTGAGTAATCCGGTTCGTGGGATTCTAGGCGCAGAAGAGAACTCATTCCCATTGCACACGATGCTTGTGGCGGTGCTGTCGGTTGCGGGACAGTGCTGTAAGTGCTGCAGTTGCTTCTGCGGATACTAGTCCTGCACCGCTCGGCTTCGCTTGTGGTCTTGTATGATAAGGTGAATAATCCAGCCTACCTGAGACAAAGAAACTCACGATAACTGATGCTCGAAGCTCTTTCATGTCACAACAAGCGACTCCAATGTCGTAGCTGAGCCCTCTGAAGAATTCTTGGTAATCCTTAAGCAATGTGGTCGCATTATATGCTCTGGAACGCAATTCTAACATTCCTTCGCGCAAGCTACGCCCAAGTCAGTTGCTTTACGTCACCAGAGCAGACAAAACGTACACGACAAGTCTTTCTCCCATTTGGCTTCTAAGCATGACATCGGGTAGAAGACCATCTTCTACTGCAGACTCATACAAGCCTTGGGTTTCCTCAAGTAGCTCTTCCAGCTCCTTGATCCTTTGGCTAGGCAAATGAGACCGTAAAAATCCAAGTAGTACACCAAGTATCGTCGCCGCTCCTATGCAAAGCCCAAACACATTAGAGAAAAATGAGAGCAGATTGTTATCCATATGAGATATGAGAGGAATGAGGAATGAAGTTGTCACGTCGACTGGTGTATGACTGTGGTTGTATCCGAGGAGGAGGGCTGGCTGTCGGAGATAATTCAATTCCCCTCGGTCTTTTATGTAGAGTCGCCCAGCCACATCCAGCATGTTTATCATGAGGATCGGTACATATATACATATATATATACACATCAGTTTCATCGCATAATATCAAAATCATCAACTTGGACCTACAACTTTGGCGGCGTCTTCCTGTGCATACACTGGCACTCAACAGCCAACTTGCAGCTGCCACTCAGCCATGGTCTATGATGAGACTTATCGCAATACGAGCGAGATGCGGTGGTCCAACAGCTACTTCTTTCTGGAGGTAAAAGGGTATGTGCTACGTCCGCGATACCATCCAGATTGGACTGCATCGTGGCCTGGGACGAATCGCAGCAAAAGCCAGTGTGAAGACTCGGTTATTCCAAACGTGTGTCAATCGATTTACCAAACTAGACGTTGAATTCAATTCTCTCCTCCTAGCTTCCCCACATTCTCGATGCCACGCAACGAACTACTGGTCGAACAGTTTGCATCAAGTGGATCAGGAAAGCCTACACAGAAAACGAGAGAGCCATCTGCGAGTACTTGCGATCACCTCAGCTATCACTGGATCCTACGAACCATTGCGTTCCAATTATTGAATTCATTCCTGATCCATCTGTTGACGGTGCCTGCTACCTTGTCATGCCGCTACTCCGTCTATTCAATGATCCGGAATTTGTGGTAATTGGAGAAGTGGTGGAGTTTATTCAACAAATTCTCGACGTATGAAATTTATGGCTCTTACATGCAAAATCCTAACTTTTCATGCAGGGTCTGCACTTTATGCATAAACATGGCGTAGCTCACCGGTCAGTCGGAATCTTCCTGCCTTTTATCTAGTAAAATGACGTTCTGCAGCGATTGTGTCGGTCTAAACATTATGATGGATGCAACCACCATGTATCCAAATGGGTGGCATCCAATCCGCCGTAGTCTATCACCAGATTTAACTGATGCCGCGCACCATTGCGATCGCATCGATGCCAACGTCAAATACTTTTTTATAGACTTTGGAATCTCAGCCCGTTTCCTCCCAGGGCAGCAACGTACTATTGCTGATTTACGAGGACGTGAACAACGACCTCCCGAGCTTGTGGCCGGACTCCCTCATGATCCTTTCAAAATAGACATGGCCATCATTGGCTATCTACTTGATGACAATTTCTACAAGGTACGTGTTCGTTGAAAAATACTGAGCGCTTAGGATAACTCTCGTCAGATATATGCGGATTTGCATTTCCTGTCACCTTTAGTAAACGCATTGAAGGCAGACGATCCAGCTCGACGTCCAACATCGGAAGAAGCACTTGTGGCATGGAACACCATCCGCCATGTCATAGATCAAGCAAAGTATCATTCAAGATTGCGCAAACATGGGGAGACATTATCCGAGGCATTGCTCAACAGCTCGCTTCATGCCTTCAAGGGCGTCAGGCGACTTGTCGCCCCATAAGTTGCTGACGCGTCTCGCAAAGTGTTGCAAGTCGCCTATCCACACGCTCATTTTAGCAGTATGTGTACAATATCGATGTGATAGTCACGCCTTAATGTTGATAGCAGTATCTGCAGACTGCGTGTTCAAGCGATTGATTCCTAGTCTACCAGCATGAGAGGACAGCAGCTCCTGTCGGCATTGTTGCTACTCGTACGTTGCATAGCTGCGGCGGCTTCCTCATCAGTTTCATGGGTCATACCATATCTCTGCAAAGGTATCAAAGAGGAGCATGGATTGGTGATGACGAACTACTCACGTGTTCCTCACGGCAAGGAGCAACATTGTCGGGATGCCTGGAGATTCTCACAGGAAATGAGCTGATATTTAGTCGCCGAGGCTGAAGCTGAATTGACTGTTGTGGGGCATTTGCAGGTCGAGTGCTGGAGCGCAGGAAGCCGAACAACTTGCGCAGACCAGGCCGAGATGATGTGTCTGCTGAGTAATTAGGCATGCGGTTTGTGTCATCGCCGAAGAAGTCATTGCCATGAACAAGTGTTAGGACAGAAGGAACTCAGGCATGATCGAACTAGTAGACTCACATATCTTGCCAAGCCTCTATTGTTGGTTTGTCGTCTAGGCGCAAGAGAGATCTTATGAGACAAATGAGTGAAAGATAGAGTGATTGCAAATGACTAGCTCACGTCTGTAGATCGAGCTCGTACCTAGCGAATAAGCGAAATGAGTATGAAGGAGAAGAAAGATGACTCGCCTTGAGCTTAGCGTTGGGATCCGCATTGTCCTGAGCGACACATAAAATCACTTAGAAAATATCCTGATGAAAGTGATGTATACACGCACGTCAACACCACGAGCACGCTTGAGTGCTGCTTCCAGACTCCATACATAGATTTTTGCATTAGGTCCATGGATAGCACTGGCAAAGTATTGTCCATCAGAGGACACGGCAACAATCGAGATCTGATTGTCGTGTCAAAGTGGGTCTCCGACTTGCTGATTGGTTTTGAGGTCCAGATGCGAACTGAGTAGTCCTTTGACGCACTGACAAGATGGCATCCATCGGGAGACAGGCAAATAGATGTAACGTCGTTGGTTTGACCCTGAAAAATGATGCCGTCAATCCATCAATGTGCCATTTTCGGATGCGATCAAATGCAGAGAAGGGATCATGTATGCGCCATCCTTAGACCAACATATCAATCTCACCCACCGTTTGTATCCCTTTATCTCAATGATGAGGTCGCCGTCCTTTGACCACACATGTACACGGACCATGTTGTCATCACTGCCGCTCGTGAATGTGTCGCCCACCCACCGTTTCATCACCGGTCTTTATCGGTGGTGCAATTTGTCGCCCACAAACACGGCCATTGCGACTACCTGGTTTCCATCACCATCGCAAGGCTTTCCTACTGGCTTTCCATCTCTTGTCCACTGGCAGATTGAATCATCGCCCCACGTCCTCATTTCATTCCCACTGGGGCCCAAGCAGGCAACGCCGCCGTTGTACCAGTCGTCACACTTGATCATCCACCGTGACATCAAGTTCCCTGCTTTACTTTCTGGCATTGGCTTCTTCCACGATGTGGTACGGATGTTGTGGTTGACGAAGTATGACCGACCGTGTGGTGTGATGTGCCTTTCGCATCCAGGAACGAGCTGCCCGGGGTAATCTATACTTGACCATGAGTCTCTCGCTCTCATCGCACTTTTGTTGCTCACCCAATCGTTCTCCTGGTACAGGCCGGCGTGATGCAAGCATAAAGAGCACGTCGTCGAAATATTCTGGTTAGTCATCTGCCTCCGCTTTAATACCAATGTCTATCCACATAGGAGGGAGCGCCTCATTCCCTCCTGCTTGATGTTCAATAGGTCAATGGGTTTCACAACGTGCTTGTTCACCTTCCAAAAGTGCATCCTGGCGATGCTGTGCACCATAAGGTGGTGGAATGCTGGAGTGCTTCAGGGAGCTCCAAGTCCTGACAAGTTCAATGACAGATTTGCTCGTTCTAGTTCTCTCCGTTTCGTTGGCGTGCGTTACTTGACCTTTTTGTGCAGCATGATGACGATCGATGCCGTTGGTGTAGAAGTAATGAAACGGCCGGCTAGACTTGCTGTTATGCTGTAATTGCAGGTGTGTTGCTTAAAAAAATTTCTCGTTGTTCTCAAGCCGAATTTCGAATCGATTTATCAACTCCATTTTGATTGAAATGTTGCTTGTGTCAAAACTCCGAAACCGCCGCGCCGTGTGTGGTGTCAGAGCCTCTTCGCTAACCTAGCTGTACTTCTACTAAAGGTTAGTGCAATGACACCATACAAATGATGTCATTTTAATATGTGATATTACAGGTCGGCCCCTTCAACTGTTGCCATAATTGAGGGTGCATGGGTATTATAATGCGGTTGCCTGCCTCCCCACAGTGCACCATAGGGTGCCGGGTCCTCGGTCCTCATCAGAGGAGCAAGGGTAATCGGAGAACTCGTGAGTCTCCCCAAGGTGCTTTACGTTGATTGCTGGAACCTTCCGACTTTGTCGTGCTCTATCTGGCTGCGCACCATTTATTTATATTCCAACATGACAAAAATCTTTTTATACACAATCATATCGGCATGCATACAGCTTACCAGTCCTCTGATGAGGCTACAATCAGGTTTACAAAGTAATAAAAGGTCGTCCAGTACTCGATTACTGCTAGATCATACCCTTGTTCACAATCATGGATGTGTCGCAAAGCAAGCACTACGGCAGAGACATCTGGCTTGCCTGGAAGGACCTCTGCCTCGCAGTGTCCCTAACAGGTTCAACGATACGTGTCTCTGTGCTGATACTGGCGTCCC
This sequence comes from Suillus clintonianus, assembly GCF_016758775.1. Taxonomy (NCBI): domain Eukaryota; kingdom Fungi; phylum Basidiomycota; class Agaricomycetes; order Boletales; family Suillaceae; genus Suillus; species Suillus clintonianus. The sequence goes on from NW_024539298.1 coordinate 24,245, forward strand.
TCTGTCTCCTGCAAGTGTATCGCCAAAGCCAACGAACGACACGCATCCGAGGACCTCAGAGCCCAAGTTGGGTGTTTGGCTTGTCCAAGACAGTGGTAAATTCCACCGCCACAGCTGTACTGTTCGAACGTTGGGCCATAGAGTACGGTCCAGTGTATAAAATCCCTGTCTTTTTTGGACAGTCCAGGGTCATACTATGGGACCCAAAAGCAATCTCTCATTTCTTTGCAAGAGACACGTGGTTGTATAACCAAACTCCGTTCAACAACACCGCCGTTCAAATAATGGTATGTCCCTTCACTTCCTTGTACAGATATATGGTCATGCCGCATTTCTGCGACTGACAGATTGGACGTGGAATTCTGTGGGCCGATGGCGAAAGTCACAAAAGGTCGGAACTATGACCTTCAAGTGGTGCCGAACTAAATCCGAGCCATACTTTGTCATTCATCAGGCAGCGCAAGGCTCTCAACCCTGCCTTCAGCGCAGCTGCCATCCGCAGCCTGACTTCTGTTTTCCTAGATGCTGCTCACAAGGTCAGTCACTAATCGTTCGCCCGTCACTGTACTCGAAATAGGTCACAGGCAACGATCGCTTGGGACGCTGAGATAGGAGCGAACCAAGGAACTCATTCCGCTGTAATTGATGCTCAACAATGGTATTTGTTTTCTCCCTAAAAGTTTCCTACCCACGTACTCAGACATATATTATGCAGGATGAATCACATCTCGTATGTAAATCTATTGCTCTCCACCAGGCTGCGTCTCATCCAGCACCCGCCACGTAGACTTGACAGTGCTGGCATAGCCATCCTGAACCATGACTTCGGCGCACTCGATGGACATGACTCCGATGTCGTGCACATCGTGAATGAATCTGTTTTACCTGCTAATGTTTCCCACGACGTTATTATGCTCGCACAGAGTTTTCCTTCCATCCTGAAGCTACCATGGCGTCGCACACGGTTCTCACAGAAACAGAGCCTGATCTTTGGTAAAATATGCCACGAGATGTTATTGCGGACGCGCAAGGAGAAAGAGACTGGGGGCGCGGAGCACGGGGACAAATCATGTTTGGGTTTGCTTCGTGAGTCCTGCCCTTCGTTTGCCGAATTGCAAACGCTACAACTGTTGTACAGTGAAAGCTGAGGATTCTGGTGAGAGCGCAGGAATGACTCACGAAGAAGTACTAGCTCAGGTATAATCATAGAAGTCCCCTGAGCTATGTGACACTGATGTCCATCTCCAGGCAAGGGCTCTGCTCCTCGCCGGCTTTGAGACCACTTCAGGTAACGTGTATTCGTCTAGCAAACGAACCGCACACTCACCATTCATTGCATTTCACCAGCCAGCATGACAGTAAGTTTCGAATCGCTCACTGCTTCACCCGCGTTTCTCAACTTCACAGTGGGCTTTGATAGAACTTGCGAGGAATCCAGACGTGCAGACCCAGCTTCGCAACGAGTGTCTAGGCTTCGGGCCATCCCCCTCATACGACGAGCTCACGAATAAGCTTCCCTACCTAGACGCTGTAGCGAATGAAGTTCTTCGCGTCCACCCGTCAGTCAAAGAAACCATACGATCGGTGCGTATACGACAGTCATTCAATGCAACTCGCTTGAACTGACAATGACAGGCTACGGAAGAAGACGTAATCCCGCTCAGTGAACCCATGCGTACGGCGGCCGGTACATATACCGACAGCGTATGCATCCCAAAGGGGACAGTGGTCGTTGTCCCACTCGCTGCACTCAATTGCTCAGTTAGCATGTGGGGGCCTGACGCAAAGGAGTTCAAACCTTCCCGGTGGTTCGAAGAGAACGAGGACACACGTGGGGCTAGAGAGACACTGCATGGCTATCGTCATTTAATGTCATTTGGCGATGGCCCTCGGATGTGCTTGGGGCGCGTATTTGCATTGACAGAGTTCAAGGTATGCAGCTGCTCGCTTTACTCTTTACTGCGAGTATTGGTTCCGATTCGTTTTGACCGTGTTTGGTTTCGTCCTAGGCCGTGCTGTTCGTGCTTGTGCGAAACTTCGTGTTTGAGATGGCGGATGGCCCTGGGGTGCAGATTGTGGAGAGTTTTGGGCCTTTGCCAAGACCGAGTGTGGTCGGGAGTGCTGAGGCTGGAGGTGTGCCCCTCCGGGTACGCCGCTATGAGGTTTGATTGCGGTCTGAAGCTATGGAATACCACTGTATATACTACTGTAAGAGAACTGCACGTCAATCTCGAGATGTACCTATATATATGTGCTGGAGTGGTATTGGTTTTCGCGCATTTGCAGGTACAGTGCTGAAGCGAAGGGAGCCGAAGAAATTGCGCCGACGAATGGGGGGGTTGGGGTATGGGCCTGTGGGCGGAGCTGAGCGACGCATCAGTGAACCAGTGAACAGACTAGGATGTCATAATTAACTACATATAGCTAACAATCGCAACAATTAGTTGTACACTTCAGACGAGGCTATGTTGTATGAATGTAATAGACAAGTCAGAATAGATATTTCCGTGTGACGACAAGAGCCTAGTGCATGGTTGGGGCTGAGACATCATGATAATCCATAAGAAAAGTGCGAGAGAGAGGGATTTAAAAAAACCCCGAGCAAAAGAAACAATCAGATGGCCTCGAGTTTGCGACGTCGAAAGCGCAAGAGTGGCAAACCGCAGCAGCTCACTTCATAGGAAAATTCCCCAGCCTTCTCAGTTGAGCTTTGTGTTTGCATTGGTCGTCCTTGTGACCCATTTACCCCCGCTGCGACATGTCCCTGTGCTGTTGAACCATCGACATGGTTGCTGCTCGTACGTTTCATAGCTGTGGCAGCTTCTTCATCAGACTCATGGACGATGCCATATCTCTGCGAAATTATTTGTATCACAAAGGGGATACTAGTGACGAAGAACTACTCACATCCTCCTCACGACAGGGAGCAACATCGACGGCAAGCCTGGATATTTTCACGGGAAATGAGCTAAAATTCAATCGCCGGGGGCGAAGCTGAATTGATTGTTCTGGTGCATCTGAAGGTCGAGTGCTGGAGCGCAGGAAGCTGAACAAATTGCGCAGACCAGGCGGAGATGATGTGTCTTCTGAGCGACGAGGAGTGTGGTTTGTGCTATCGCCGAAGAAATCATTGCCCTGACCAAGTGTGAGGATAGAAAGAACTCGGGAATAATCACACTGGACTCACGTATCTTGCCGAGCCTTCATTGTTATTCTGCTGTCTAGGCACAAGAGAGATCTGGTGATATAAATGAGAGAAGAATCAGGTTATTAGCAATTAACTAGCTCACATGTCTAGGTCGAGCTGGTACCTAGCAAAGAAGTCAGATGAGGTATGAATGAGAAGAAAAGTGACTCGCCTTGAGCTCAGCGATTGGCTCTGCATCGCCCTGACCGAGACAAAACCACTTAGAAAAGAGCTTGAGGAAAGTAATGTGCATACGCACGTCAACCCCACGAGCACGCTTGAGTGCTACTTCCAGATTCCATACATAGATTTTTGCATTGGGTCCATAGATGGCACTGGTAAAGTATTGCCCATCGGAGGACATGGCAACAATCAATACAAGATCGTCGTGCCAGAGTGGGTCTCCAAGTTGCTGATTCGTTTCGAGGTCCCAGGTGCGAACTGAGTAGTCGTATGATGCGCTGATAAGATGGGATTCATCGGGAGACAGACAGATGGATGTAATGGTGTTGGTATGACCCTGAAAAACGACGAGTTCTTCCCCGTTAACCGATTGCCATTTTCGGATGGTGCGATCATATGAAGCTGAGAAAATGTATGTGCCATCCTTGGACCAACATATCGATCTCACCCAGTCATCGTGCCCCTTTATCTCGACGAGGAGCTCACCGTCCTTTGACCACACGCGGATAATGTTGTCATCACCACCGCCCGCCAATTTATCGCCCTTAGGAGAGTATTTGACTGCCCCCAGCCTTTCATCACCGGACTTTATCAGTGGTGTAATTTGTCGACCTGTGGCTGGGTTCCATCGTCGTATAGTGCCATCTTCCGAGCCACCTGCCACCTCCACCCCAGTCGGAGACCAATCAAGGCACTTCACTCTAACATTAGTCCCCTCCCACGGGTTACCGACTACGCTCCTCTCCTTTATGTTCCACAGCCGCACTCTACCATCAAAACTTCCACACACAACCATTGTTTCATCCAGGGACGTCGTCATTGCGGTTACTTGGTTTCCATCACCATCGCAAGGCTTTCCTACTGGCTTTCCTTCTCTTGTCCACTGGTGGATTGAGCCCTCGCCCGATGTACTAATGATGTTGCCACTGGTGTTCAAGTAGGCAAGGGTGTCGTTGTACCGGTTATTGCACTTTATGGTGCACTCTGGCATCAAGCTCCCTGCTGGACGCTCTGGTGCTGGTTTCCTCCACGATGTGGTCCGAGTGTTGTGGTTGACGAAGTAGGACCAACCGAGTGGTGAGATGTGCCATTCGCATTCAGGAATGAGCTGCCCGGGGTAATCTATGCTCGACCATGAGTTCCTCGCTCTCATCGCACCTTCATTTCTCACCTAGTCGTTCTCCTGGTACAGGCCGGCATGATGTAGTCATGAAAAGTACGTCGTCGAAATATCGCGGTTGGTCGTCCCCACCCTTATCCTCTCTCCACATAGGAGGGAGTGCACCATTCCCTCCTGCTTTATGTTGAGTCGATCAATTGGTTCCATAACGTGATTACTCACCTTCCCAACGTGCATCCTGGCGGTGTTGTTCACCATAGGGTGGTGGATCTCCCGAGGGCTTCACGGGAGAAGCTCCTCGATCTGACACTGTCCCTTTCGCTGGCGCGCTTGGCTTGGTCTTTGGGTGGGGTATGGCCATGATTGGGGATGTTGGTGATGGTGGACGTGACGGAGAGACCTGCTATATATGTTGTTTCGCATGCTGTCTTTGCAGGCGCCTTGCTTAGTGATAACCTGTGCCCTGCAGGTGCCAACTCTAACTGAAAATGATCGTTGCCCTGGGGGGCCTGTACCTCGTGTGTTCTGCTGACCATGTACATTGTACAATGAACCACTAAATCTGACAGAACAGTATAACATATAATAGGTACTCGAAAAAAAGAAACGATTACAGTAATATCTCTATACATCTCCAGAACAAAGTCGACAAACAATGTAGCCGTTCACACCATCAGGCACGTCATCACTCACACGATACGTGAAGTAAATTGAAATATATTTATGTTACGATATGTGGAGTACACTGAAACACGAACCTTGTGCACACCTGCTACATCCTGTTTGTACGCCGTGCTGAGGCATATGGGAGGAATGACAGCGCTGGTTGTGGGGTCTGGCTCTGAACCCATATGAATAGCTTAGAAAAACCGAGGTCAGATGAGCGCTTTGAGTGATGCTTGACGCCACTACTAGTATGCCTGTTGGCGTGGTCGTGCATTGCCATTTGCTCTGTGATCATCTTTGCTGATGTATGGTGCTGATGGTGGGAGTACATCTTGTGCAGTGAGGCAGTATACGTAGTGGAATGATGGTACACAGTCTAAGGTGTCCTCATTCGTATAGCTCGGCGTAAGAGACCCCGAGCTTACTCGACCGCCATCTTACTGAGGTCCATTGCCATCACCGCTCGGGTGCAGGCACTCGTCAGCCTCGATTTACACGTTGCGTTTTGAGAATAGGCGCTAAGTAAACGCCCCTCTTTGTCCCTAACATGGCCTTTGGGTCACATGCAGGTCCAATTTCGTCAATGAATGACCCTTTCATCTAGTAGTGTAACCAGGCATGTATTAGCTATGACGTAGTAGACTGCTTTCTCTCGAAGTCTTACAAGTAAGCCTTTTATTTATGGAAGCGACTGCGGCTGATGAAACGATCAGCGAATCAGTTAGTTCAGGTGAGACACTTCAATAATTGGGCACTTGATATGCCTAGTCCTTCAGTCCACGTCATACAAATTCGATGGGTCGAAACCCGTTGCTTGACCCTTTTGGTTACGTCCTTTGAATAAGGCAGGGTAACACGCTGTACGCCCACACGATGCTCGACAGTCATGTGTGTTTGTGTAGTGCTGTCGTCTTGGATCCAGAAATGGAGAGATTACTTGCATCTACCCCCTACTTAAGATAATCAGGTTAGAATTGGTGAGTAATATTTTACGCACGTTGACCAAGCGACGACACCTATCTCGACTGACGTTTTCCGAAGAGCATCAAATGCAAGATTCAATTCCAACCTCGATCAGGCTGGAGGCGAAGCGACTCGGCGATGAACTGGCTGTAATCCCGTCAGTTAGTCTCATTATACGAGCAAATCGTACATATGCTGTCCGATGTGCATCCGCATTACTCTCCCATGACTTTGTTGCGGTTGAACAGGGACGGATAACTGTTCACGTCCTCCAGGGTTCCGGGACAATGACACATTGGTAGACATGCAAGAAAAAAACAGTTGTGCAGCGTATCATGTGCTTGCTCGAGAGTGTGGGTTGTTGACTAGGAGAGGCCAGGCCTTTAACGCTGGGAGTCGTATAACCAAACATCGACATTTGAAAGGCGATGATCAAATTGAAGTTGCGTGCGAACAAAGGCGGATTTGAGTCGGTTCGTTTATCTCCCCACTCCAACTGTACGTATTCCAAGTCTGAAAACATAAGCATAAGTGGTATGTTATCATGAAGGAGACGATGTTACTCGGTAATATATACTGTAGACCAAAAGAAGGGAGACAATCACAATCAATATCACCGCAACTGAGTCATGGATTGAACTTGGCACCTAGGCCATGTCGACGTCGACTCGGATTGGCTCTTCCATCCTGCACATCCTCCAGCCCAACCAACCAACCCTCCTCTTCCTATTCCCTCCTGATTGATGTTAAATCAGTCAATGAGTTTTACAACGTGCTCGTTCACCATCCCAAAGTGTATCCTGGTGGTGCTGTGCACCATAAGGTGGTGGATTGCCGGAGTGCTTCAGAGGAGCATCAAGTCCTGACGAGTTCAATGACAGATTTGCTCGTTCTAGTTCTCTCCGTTTCGTTGGCGTGCGTGACTTGGCCTTTTCATGCAGCATGATGACGATCGATGCTGTTGGTGATAGTGGAAGTAATGAAAAGACCAGCTAGACTTGCTATTATGTGTTGCTTAGGTGATAACACGAACATGTGTCCGATATAAATAGACGCCCATATGCATAGGGCGATACACCAGTTCCAGAACTTCCAGTGATTTGGGCCAGGTGTATGTTCTTTCCTACAATTGATATTCTGCGCATCATCATGATGCTATTGATTTATTTATTTGAAGGAGTCAGATGCAATGTAAGCTCATAGTACTGCGTCTCGCTGCGCCGTTGAGTATGTTGAATGTCGTTTCATGTCACCACGCCTGTTTGTCAAGCTTCTTTCTTCGCAATTCGTTTTTATTGTCCGTTGAGATGATGTCCCACAATGGACTTGCGACAGTGATCACTGGCAACAGCTCGTCCACATCAGTCTTATACGTGTTCCGTACTATTTAGTGTTATCTCAAGTTTTGTGAGATCATCTCGTGCGGCTGGACTGCTTTTTTCGATCATGATGATGATGAGTGGATACGTGATACATACTGGCAATGAAATGCGGTCAAACAGAACATTGGGGGCGCTGCATGGATTGTCGGTTCAAATGTCTACCACAGCTCCATGGAGAAGTCTTGGGTGAATGATTATAGCAGACAAGTACGTGACAATTGGACTCTGTACAGCAGGAAAATATCGTGATTCGAAATTCCCTCTTCATATCCCGTCACGGTTATCTTCTGTTATCTCTCCACCATCCTTGTTCTGTTACTATCTGCGTCATTTACGACGAAGTTGGAGCAACCTCCTACACCTTCAAGTTGATAGCTTTGATCATCTCGTCGATGATGATCGTGCCAATATTTGCGTTCCAAGTAGGTGACTCATATGTCACATATGCATCTGACTTCCCCTTTAGCGTGACAACAGTTTTATACCCTTGAGGTTCCCCACTCGTATACATCGACTTCGTCTGGAACGCAATACCCTTTGGGGACAGAGTCTGAGACTTTCCGTCACCGTGCCAAGGGGCATAGTCCTTCACTGCATATACACTCTCAGCCTTTTTTTTCGGGTCCATATTTTCCAAATACTGCTTCACGGCCTTGAGATCTTTCTTGGATGCATTTCTCTATACATAAAGTTAACGAGGCGAATGAATATGTCCTCATACGAAACCTACGTTGACATAGGCAGACATTGGGGCCCGAGGTATTTCGTAATTAATATTCTTTGATTTGATGTTGGACGGGGCTTCCTGGTATCTCTGGTGACTCGAAGACATGCTTATATAGTCTACTAGGTGGGATAATTTGCATCCAGACGATCATGAGACTTCATACTACATGTGAACTCGGTAAGTTATTAAAACCCGTCTGAGATTGACCTCAGACGTTGACGCCTAGTTATGCGGTCCAAATATAAGTAAGATGCTCGTTCTTTTCCCACTGTGCGGTTGAATATATATGCGGGAGGGGGGCAGTCCAAGAATTCTGAAAAATAGGTTCCTGATGTGAGTCTGTTCTATCAACGTGTTTCACAATGCGCTTGCTCACCTTCCCAAAACACATCCTGGCAGTGCTGTATACCACAGGGTGGCTATATAATCTGTGCCCAATAGAGTAGCAACAAGTCCTGGCGAGTCCGCGACTCCGTATCTGACAGTTTTTCCGTGTTTCATTTCTGTCCGCTTTCCTGGTGTGTCTGACCCAACATCTTCGTGCAGCATGACGCTGATTGACAAAGTCTTTTAAATGGATCCCATATGGCGTGGATCTGTTCAACTATTTCACACAACGCTTCTTGGTCCTAGCCCATCAGCAAAACCCTAAATTTACCACAGCTGCCGTAGCCCCTTAGTACAGCATCTTACAGCATCTTACAGCAGCGCAGGCACGGTGGTCCATAATGAATACACAACACGATGTCCTAGTACCCGTTCCCTCACCATGACCAACTCCACACCCATTCCGTACCAAATATTACATCTCTCACGATGCACATCAGTAAACTACTCAGCTTTGTGCAGGTTCAGCAACTTGGAGAAGATAGAACCACGAGTTATACACTTCAGACGAGACTATGTTGTATGAATGTAATAAACAAGCCAGAATAAATGTTCGCATGTGACAACAAGAGCCTCGTGCGTGGTTGGAGCTGAGACATAATGATGGTCCATAAGAAAAGTGCGAGAGAGAGAGGTGAAAAAAAACTGGAGCAAAAGAAACAATCAGACGGCCTCGAGTTTGCGACGTCGCAAGCGCAAGAGTGGCAAACCGCAGCAGCTCACTTCATAGGAAAATTCCTCGGCCTCGCCAGTTGAGGTTTGTGTCTGCATTGGTCGTCCTTGTGACCCATTTACCCTCACTGCAACATGTCCTTTGGCTGGTGAACTATCGACATTGTTGCTGCTCGTACATTTCATAGCTGTGGCCGCTTCTTCATCAGACTCAGGGACGATGCCATATCTCTGCAAAATTATTCGTATCACAAAGGGGAGAATACTGGCGATGACGAACTACTCACATCCTCCTCACGGCAGGGAGCAACATCGACGGGAAGCCTAGATATTTTCACGGGAAATGAGCTAAAATTCAATCGCCGGGGGCGAAGTTGATTTGCTTGTTGTGATGCATCTGAAGGTCGAGTGCTGGAGCGCAGGAAGCTGAAAATTTTGCGCAGACCAGGCGGAGATGATGTGTCTTCTGAGCGACGAGGAGTATTCTTTGTGCCATCACCGAAGAAATCATTGCCCTGATCAAGTGTGAGGATAGAAAGAGCTCAGGAATAATGACACTGGACTCACATATCTTGCCAAGCCTCTATTGTTGTTCTGCTGTCTAGGCACAAGAGAGATCTGGTGATATAAATGAGAGAAGAATCAGGTTATTAGCAATTAACTAGCTCACATGTCTAGGTCGAGCTGGTACCTAGCAAAAAAGTCAGATGAGGTATGAATGAGACGAAAAGTGACTCGCCTTGAGCTCGGCGTTTGGCTCTGCATCGCCCTGACCGAGACACAAAACCACTTAGAAAAGAGCTTGAGGAAAGTAATGTGCATACACACGTCAACCCCACGAGCACGCTTGAGTGCTACTTCCAGATTCCATACGTAGATTTTTGCATTGGGTCCATAGATGGCACTGGTAAAGTATTGCCCATCGGAGGACATGGCAGCAATCAATACAAGATCGTCGTGCCAGAGTGGGTCTCCGAGTTGCTGATTGGTTTCGAGGTCCCAGGTGCGAACTGAGTAGTCGTATGATGCGCTGATAAGATGGGATTCATCGGGAGACAGACAGATGGATCTAATGCTGCCAGTATGACCTTGAAAAACGACAATTTCTTCCCCGTTAACCGATTGCCATTTTCGGATGGTGCGATCATATGAGCCTGAGAAGATGTATGTGCCATCCTTGGACCAACATATCGACCTCACCCAGTCATCGTGCCCCTTTATCTCGACGAGGAGCTCACCGTCCTTTGACCACACGCGGATAATGTTGTCGTCACCACCGCCCGCCAATTTATCGCCCTTTGGAGAGTATTTGACTGCCCCCAGCCTTTCATCACCGGACTTTATCAGTGGTGTAATTTGTCGACCTGTGGCTGGGTTCCATCGTCGTATAGTGCCGTATTCCGAGCCACCTGCCACCTCCACCCCAGTCGGAGACCAATCAAGGCACTTCACTCTAATATCAGTCCCCTCCCACGGGTTACCGACTACGCTCCTCTCCTCTATGTTCCACAGCCGTACTCTACCGTCAAAGCTTCCACACACAACCATTGTTTCATCCGGGGACGTCGTCATTGCGGTTACTTGGTTTCCATCACCATCGCAAGGCTTTCCTACTGGCTTTCCATCTCTTGTCCACTGGTGAATTGAGCCCTCGCCCGATGTACTAATGATGTTGCCACTGGTGTTCAAGTAGGCAAGGGTGTCGTTGTACCGGTTATTGCACTTGATGGTGCACTCTGGCATCAAACTCCCTGCTGGACGCTCTGGTACTGGTTTCTCCCACGATGTGGACAGAGTGTTGTGGTTGACGAAGTAGGACCAACCGAGTGGTGAGATGTGCCATTCGCATTCAGGAATGAGCTGCCCGGGGTAATCTATGCTCGACCATGAGTTCCTCGCTCTCATCGCACCTTCATTTCTCACCTAGTCGTTCTCCTGGTACAGGCCGGCATGATGTAGTCATGAAAAGTACGTCGTCGAAATATCGCGGTTGGTCGTCCCCACCCTTATCCTCTCTCCACATAGGAGGGAGCGCCCCATTCCCTCCTGCTTTATGTTGAGTCGGTCAATTGGTTCCATGACGTGATTGCTCACCTTCCCAACGTGCATCCTGGCGGTGCTGTTCACCATAGGGTGGTGGATCTCCCGAACGCTTCACGGGAGAAACTCCTCGATATAACCCTGTCCCTTTCGCTGGCGCGCTTGGCTTGGTCTTTGGGTGGAGCATGACCATGATTGGGGATGTTGATGATGGTGGACGTGACGGAGAGACCTACTATATATGCCGCTCCGCATGCTGTATTTGCAGGCGCCTTGCTTAATGTTAACCTGTGCCCTGCAGGCGCCAACTCCAAATTTATACGATCGTTGCCGTGGGGGGGGGGGGGGTTACCTGGTGTGTTCTGCTGACCATGTACATTGCACAATGAACCACTAAATCTGACAGAACAGTATAGCATCTAATAGGTGCTCGAAAAAAAGAAACGATTACAGTAATATCTCTATACATCTCCAGAACAAAGTCGACAATCAATGCAGCCCGTTCACACCATCAGGCACGTCATCACTCACACGATACGTGAAGTAAATTAAAACATAAGTAAGTTACAATATGTGGAGTACACTGAAACACGACCCTTGTGCACACCTGCTTTATCCTGTTTGTACGCCGTGCTGAGGCATATGGGATGAATGACAGCGATGGTTGTAGGGTCTGGCTCTGAACCCATATGAATAGCTTAGAAAAACCGAGGTTAGATGAGCGCTTTGAGTGACGCTTGACGCCACTACTAGTATACCTGTTGGCGTGGCCATGCATTGCCATTTGCTCTGTAATCATCTTTGCTGATGTATGGTGCTGATGGTGGGAGCACATCTTGTGCAGTGAGGCAGTATCCGGAGTGGAATGATGGTACACAGTCTAAGGTGTCCTTATTCGTATAGCTCGGCGTAAGAGACCTGACGGCCGCCGTCTTACTGATGTCCATTCGCCATCACCGCTCGGTTGCAGGCACTCGTCAGTCTCGATTTACACGTTACGTTTTGAGAATAGGCGCTAAGTAAACGGGGTCAGCACCTCTTTTTCCCTGGCATGGCCTTTGGGTCGCGTGTAGCTCCAATCTCGTCAATGAATGACCGTTTCATCTAGTAGTCACGTATTAGCTATGACGTAGTGGACTGCTTTCTCTCGTCCCCTCAAATGATGCAGGCCGCGTGATATTGTATAAGTGACCAAGAACTCACGACTGATGTTGTGAGCCTTGTCTCGTGAGAAATGGACAGATAATAATATGCCCATCAATCCATCACACTAACGAGAAAGACTTCATCGATATCTTCATCTCCAACGCCAACGCTGTTAGCGTCTGTGGTTAAAATGCGTCATATAACCTTCCTCCATGAACAATACCAAAACCACTAACCGCGATATCCTGAATAGGGTGTGTGATATGTAGCACTCCATTGTCGGAATCCTTTTGGGATACTTGAAGTTCCGTGTTTTGCGATTTTTCAACGTGCAGCTCCGGACGGTACACGTCGTGGCTATCTTATAGTGTTATAGCCCTCCCCCTATGTGTCTGAGAGTAGATGAAAGCTTGAATGTTGGTAAGACCAAAGAGACTATTCATGAGACGAATGCACTTCCATTGGACCATTCGACAGATGGCTTGTGTGATCTGAAGTTCCATGAGATCATCACGGGCGGGGTGGACTGCTTGGGTTGATCATGCCGGGCGTATACGCGAGACATATTGACGATTCAATGCAGTAAAACGACATGGTCGGAGCGCTGCTGATCGTCGGTCCAAACATCTACCGTAGCTCCATGGAGAAGTCGGTGTGACTTGAGCATAATCGAGAAACAGTTCGCCAAGACATGGAAGATGATGATGAGATGGGCGAATAATTATACATCACGGAATATCGTAAACGCCAACTGAACTATTCGCTCTTCATATCTCGTTACTTCCTGTTGTCTGTCCATCATCCTTGTTCTATTAGTATCTGCGACGTTTTCGACGAAGTTGGAGCATTCACAGACCTTGATAGTTTGGATCATCTCGTCGATGATGGTCTTCTTAGTCCAAGTAGACGACTCGCATGTCACATGTCTCCGGCTTTCCCTTACGCTGACATACTCTGCAGGTGTTCCACTCGTCGAATCCACCGACTTGGTCTGGAACGTGATATTCGTTTTGGACTGACTTTCCGTCGCCGTGCCAAGTGATGTGCTTCCCATTTCCAAATACCTTTTTCAACTTTTTTCGGGTCTATATCCTCTAAATACTCCTTCGCCTCCTTGTCATCTGTCTTGGATACGTTGTCCTATACATAGGTGTCTGCTAAGTTACGACCTGAGACAGTTTTGCTCAAGTTCCGTCGTATGATCGGGGATCACCAGGAGGTTGGAACTGCCAATACTTAAGGTCAGAGAGTAAGGGTGAATAATAGGAAACACTGACACTGAGCCTGGCTCATTAACGTCGAATTGGGATATAACTGGCCAGATTGATCTTGGAATGCTCGAGGAAATACTAATCGGGTTCGTCAGAAATCGTATGGGCCATAATGAGAGATACGACACACCTCGATGTTGGAAGAGGTTAATCGAAGGATCAAAGTCCAAGCTGTCTCTTGAATCATTTGGGGCCGGGTGGCAAGTTCTGAAAAGGCTCAAGTCACAGAAATGACGTGTCAGCTGTCCAATGAGTGTGTTTTGATAGTAATGAGATAGGCGACAGCATGATCGGGCTGTGGAATAATCTAAGAGGCGTTTCAAGAGCTGCTTGATATCAAATGAATCATGATGAATGTGTGGATGTAATCGGATCCAAACCATCCAATGCTATTTCGGGAAGCGTGCTGGATGGTTAAGGAAACAGAAACGAGTGGAGCCAGTGGGCGCAAGTCAACTGTTGAGCTTCATCGAGTCATTGACTGTGAGACTGGGAGACCTTTAGATTAAGCTTGCGTTGACATGGTGCCAGTGCGGATTGTGTGACGAGAAATTAAAATTCAAGAGGCGACGATCGAGTTGTTGTGTGCAAGTCGCAGGCGAACAAAGTCCGGGCTCGGTCCGTTTATCTGCGTATGCCTGCCGTACGTATTCCGAGTCTGAAAACATAAACATAAGTAGTATCCCATCATGAGGAGATAATGTGACTAGAAAGTATACAGATGGTAGACTAAAGAAGGGAAACAGTCCCAATAACAGTATCAATATCATTGCGCATGAATATGGCACCTAGACCACAGTATGAAGTAAGGAGGCATCAGTGTTACATGTTGTATTGGCTGATGCACGTCGATGCATAATTACTCCTAAAGATGACCGCAGCCTCCCTCGTAGACCAATCGAAGGACTAATGCGATGCGGGACGACGACGAACAAGATAAAATCCACAGCATCCTACCAGATATGGCTCTGGTGATTCGGAAGCAGAACCTTGCCCTTGAGCAGTGTGTGTTGGTCGTCCTGGATATACTTGTGTCCCCGTTGCACCGTGTTCTTGTGCTGTCGAGCTGTTGACATTGTTGGTGCTCGTTCGTTGCATAGCTGCGGCAGCTTCTGCGTCAGACTCAGGGACAATGCCATATCTCTGCAAAATGGTTTGTATCACAGTGGGGAAAACACTGGTGGCGAACAGCGACTTACATCTTCATCACGGCAAGGAGCAACATCGACAGGACGCCTGGAGATTCTCACAGGAAATGAGCTGAAATTCAATCGCCAGGGATGAAGCTGAATCGGTTGGGGCGAATTTGTAGGTCGGGTACTAGAGCGCAGGAAGCCGAATAAATTGCGTAGACCAGGCGGAGATGATGTCTTTGCTGAATGATGAGGAGTGTGGTTCGTGTCATCGGCGAAGAAATCATTGCCCTGAACAGGCGTCAGGATAGAAAGAATTGAGGAATTATCAAACTGGACTGACATATCTTGACAAGCCTCTATTGTTGGTTTGTCGTCTAGACACGAGGGATATCTGATGAGATAAATGAGCGAATAATCAGGTTATTAGAAATTGACTAGCTCACGTCTCTAGGCCGAGCTGCACGTCCCTATTGAAGAAGTCAGATGAGGTACGAAATAGAAGAAAAATGACTCGCCTTGAGCTTCGCGTTGGGCTCTGCATTGCGCTAACCGAGACACAACACCGCTTAGAAATGATTCTGATGAAAGGGATGCATACACGCACGTCAACATCACGAGCACGCTTGAGTGCTACTTCCAGACTCCATACATAGATGTTTGCATTGAGTCCAATGATAGCACTGGCAAAGTATTGTCCATCAGAGGACATGGCAACAATCGAGATAGGATCGTCGTGCCAGAGTGGGTCTCCAAGTTGCTGATTTGTTTTGAGGTCCCATATGCGAACTGAGTAGTCAAATGATGCACTGACAAGATGGCATCCATCGGGAGACAGACAAATGGATTGAACAGAGTTGGTATGACCCTGAAAAACGATGAGTTCTTCCCCGTCAATCGATTGCCATTTTCGGATGGTGCGGTCAAATGAGGCAGAGAAGATGTATGCGCCATCCTTGGACCAACATAACGATGACACCGACTTTTCATGTCCATTTATCTCGATCAGCAGCTCGCCGTCCTTTGACCACACCCGGATCATTTTGTCCTGACCGCCGCTCGCGAGTTTGTCGCCTTGTGGAGAGTATTTGACTGTCCGCACAAGTTCATGACTTCTCTTTATCAGCGGTGCAATTTGTCTGCCAGTGGCCGGGTTCCATCGTCGTATAGTGCCGTCTTCCAATCCACCTGCAACCTCCAACCCATTCGGAGACCAATCAAGGCACCACACTCCAACATTATTCCCCTCCCACGGGTTACCGACCACGCTCCCCTCCTTTATATTCCACAGCGTTACTCTGCCATTTAAGCATCCACATACGACTATTGTTTCATCCAGGGACATCGCGATCGCGCCTACTTTGTTTCCGTCACCATTGAAAGGCTTTTCTACTGGCTTTCCATCTCTTGTCCACTGGTGAATTGAACCATCCTTCGATGTACTTATGATGTTGCTACTGGTGCCCAACCAGGCAAGGGTGTCGTTGAACATGTTGTCACATTCGATGATGCCCTCTGGCATCAAACTTCCTGGTAGACGCTCTGGCGTTGGCTTCTTCCACGATGTGGTCCGAGTGTTGTGGTTGACGAAGTAGGACCGACCGAATGCTGAGATGTGCCACTCGCATCCAGGAAAGAGCTGCCCGGGGTAATCTATGCTCGACCATGAGTTCCCCGCACTCATCACACTTTTTTCGCTTACCTAGTCGCACTCCCGGTACAGGCCGGTATGATGTAGGCATGAAGAGTATGTCATCGAAATAAATTGGTTCGTCATCCAGATCCGACTTCGACTCTGTCCACATAGGAGGGAGCGCCTCATTCCCTCCTGCTTGATGTTGAGTCGGTCAATTGGTTTCACATCGCAATTACTCACCTTCCCAAAGTGCATCCTGACGGTGCTGTGCTCCATAGGGTGGCAGAATCTCCGAGCGCTTCACTGGCACGGGCGAAACAGGTCCTGATGAATCTGACATCAGTCCTCCATCTGTCCCTGTCCCTTTCGCTGGCGTGTTTGGCTTGGTCTTTTTGTGCAGCATGACCACGATTGGGGATGTTGGTGATGGTGGACGTAATGGAGAGACCCCTCATATATGCTGTTTTGCATGCTGTACTTGCAGGCGCCTTGCTTAGGTCATAACATGTGCTTCGTAGGCGTCAGTTTTTAACATAGATAATTCTATGTTTTTGAGATGTTTGGAGATTATGGATTTATTGTACAATGAACAATGAACAACTATATCTGATAAACTAATACACCATCTAATAAACACTCGAAATACAGAAACGATTACGGTAATATCTATATCCATCTCCAAAACACGAGTCCAAAATCAATGCAGCCCATTCGCACCACCAGGCGCATCATCACTCACATCGGACGGCGTCACCGATCCGCTCCCGAACCCACTATCCACATCCTCCAGCTCATCCAACGCACCCCTCAAATCTTCCACCAAATCCTCCGCTTCCTCAATCCCGCAGCTCAAGCGCACCAAACCCTCAATACCCAAAGCCTCACGCTCCGCCGGCGGGATACTCGCATGTGTCATACGGGCAGGTAATTCCGCAAGACTCTCCACACCACCCAAACTCTCAGCGAGCGTGAACAACTTCAGCCTCGGGAGGAGTGCTTCTGCACTTCTTGCACCACCACGTACGCGGAACGAGACCATTCCGCCGTAGGGTATACCGTGCACCAGGCTCGATGATGGTATGGTGCTAAGGAACTGCTCTGTGTGTGGGCTGAGGGAGGCGCGTGCCAGGGCGTGTAGTGGGTGAGAGGCGAGACCGGGGTAGATGACATGCTCGACCGCGGGGTGCGAAGTTAGGAAGGAAGCCACACGGAGTGCATTCAAACCGTGGGCTTTCATGCGTACTGCGAGAGTTTTGGCGCCGCGTTGGGCGAGCCAACAATCAAATGCACTCGGGACGGCACCGTGCGCATTTTGGAGGAATCGGAGCTTTTGGACGAGGTCGTCGTAGTCTCTGTCTGGTGTGGATAAGGAGGGAAGGATGGCGGCGCCCATTATGACGTCAGAATGACCATTGATATATTTGGTGAGGGAGTGTATAACAATGTCAGCGCCCTGCAAGAGTGGGGAGGCATAGAATGGCGAGAGGAAGGTATTATCGACGAGAACGAGAGGCTTTGATGGAGCCTGGCGAGCGAGAGCTACTATGCGCGGAATGTCAATTAGTCGGAGTGTGGGATTTGTTGGTGATTCGATCCAGATAAGCTAAAATGTTCGTGTGAGTAGCAGGCTAAATACGAATGCTGAGATACAAACCTTGGTATTCTCCTTCATAGCACCTAGTATTTCATCGTCTGTTGCATTCTCCAAGTCGACAAACGTCGTCTCGGTACCCATAGTTTCCTTCGCAACCCTCGTGAGGTACCTGAACGTACCACCGTAGACATCATTCACACTTAAGACGTGTGAGTTTGGACCTAGAGACTGCAAGATGGTCGCTGTGGTCGCACTGCCAGAAGCAAACGCAATAGCATGTCCCGCGCCTGCCTCCAGGCCTACAAGTGTGCGCTCTAATGCATCGCGATTTGGATTGCCAGAACGAGAATATTCAAAGCCCTATCCACCAGAACAACAACATGAGTATGCTACGACATGTGGAACAAACTAAAACACAAACCTTGTGCACGCCTACTTCATCCTGCTTGTACGTCGTGCTGAGGGATATGGGAGGAATGACAGCGCCGGTTGTGGGGTCTGGCTCTGAGCCTATATGAATAGCTCGCGTAGAAAAACCGAGCTCAGATGAGCGCTTTGAGTGACGCTTGACACCATTTGCATGCCCGTTTGCGTGATCGCTGATGGAAATGGTCATATCGCACTTGGGTATCGACTATGTGGGGTAAAGCTGTTGTGGGAGATAAATGTGCGGGAGTATGGAGGTAAGCAAGATAAGAGAAGACTTTATACGTACGTACGTACCTCGGCAAAGAGATTTTACTTGCCGACTGAGTCCATTGCAATCACAATTGCGAGCTCGATGGCGAGTCGCTGACAAAGCGATTGTAATCTTGTTAGTCAGTCCTCTGCATAAGCCACCGGTCCGATTCCATAGCCATGTCGCGCAGCAGCGTGCAGCTTAATAGTCACCTGGAGGCTCATAACCTCTTAGAACGCGCGAACTTATCAGCAGGAGAAGATCGTCTGGACCATCCTCCACGTCCGTGGCACCGATCGTGCGGCGGGCGTTAAGAAAACACTATGATTGTGCTAAATCAAGCTCGAGTTGTTCTTATAGATCAACTGGCGTCTATCGCTGCTAATTATATCAGATGGTCTTTCTCAGAATAGATGCCTAGACCTCGGATGAAGTCGGAAGATGATCAATGAGGCTTGGGTCCTAACTATGAGCTCCCAAGCTCGCAATCCGCTGGGAGATTCTTCCATGTATCGCCCAACTTCAAGCAACTTCCCGGAAAATATTGGGTAGGTATAAATAGTTTTCTTAGGTAGCCCTGCAAACTCATAAATTTATAGTTATCTGCAAGTCCTATCTCGTGAAGAAAGGGAAAGTATTGATCCACCAATACTAAACCGTCACAAGACTTCCTGTTGGCGGCTGTGGCTAAAACGTGTCATTCAGCACATCCATCAACAGTGACGCAACTGCCGACCACGACAGCCTGGGTAGGGCAAGTGATATGCAGCACTTCATTGTCGGAATCCTTCCGGGATACCTGAAGCTCCGGGCGGTAGACGCTGCGGCGCACATGAAATTCGGAAGGATCAACGATGTCTGCGTTGGTGTGCCCGTAGTATCGCGTGTTCAGAAGCGCGATGAACGAATTCACATATACTAGAAAAAGTACCACACGTTAGCGCGATCTTCGCATAAAATTCTGCTTTGTGCGTACATTCAGCCACTAAAAATTCTAGAACAAGAAAGATGAAGGTCTTTGGCAGCACTGCACACTGTTGGTCACCCGTCAGAGACTTCGGGAATGGCCAGTAAAACAGTTGGGACCTCACCGTAATGACAACTGCAATTGAACATACACTCCAAAAACGTCAGTCAAGGTGTGGGGTAGGCTGGAAAGTCAAATACCTCGTTAAACAACCTGTACTGATGGTATAACCCACGAGCTTTGTTAAGAATGAATCGGTCCTAAGCGACTCGATTGAACATATCAGATCCAGACAGTGAATAGACTATTCCTTACTTAGAAAATCCTGTATGGGAAGTAGCCAGGAGATAGCATAGAGACGACGCAATGATGATATCGAGAAAAGTAGTGGAGCCCACAGCCGCATATAGCCACCACTCGATTCCATTCAAATCGGCGAACAAATGGCACCTATATCTACTCGCTGTCAGCGTTTGTGTGAAGTAAGAGAGCCCTCTCACTCACGTTGCAAGAATAATGGCTGTAATAGTGAATGATGAGCCAATAACAAGAGTACGATTGAAGTCTCGAGATCTCACGGATGGCAACACCTGAAGATATTTTTTTTAAATCAAGTGGCAATCATTCCCAGGAGCAGACTCACCTGAACATAGGACCACGATTACAACCTGGTAGTCTATCAACAGAGAAATAACATCGAATACTGGTTGCAAACTGACCAATGCTATGGCCGGGAGCACTCTTGTTCGGCCTCTGCTCACTAGGTTCATCTCGTTAGGCACCACGCAACACTATGATCGAGAAGCAATTACATATCCATATGCGGTGGGCATACAAACTATGGATCAAGTCAGTATCACTCGAGTTTCGCATAATACAATTCACACTGGACGTACAGATGTACCACAGGAACAATGAGAACCTGCGGGATTAGCATCCAGGGCTAAGTTTCATAGAACGTCGAAGATGTGACTTACGTTGACTATCACCTCGAGCTACGAGCACATCAATAAGTACAAGTAGAAGCCGCACAGAGAGCCGAAGCAGGAACTCACTTTGAAACTCCATACAATTTCTGTGAGCGCACTAAAGTTCGCGTAGTTGGTCACTAAATAAAAAGAGACAAAATGGATGTTCAAGGCGAGATGTAGAGCTTCGAGTGTCCTGCGTGGTCAAACACAGTTTAGAATCGGCGTGCTCCGTAATTGCAACTCGAAGAGAACCTACCAAAGCCAAACAACCTGACGTAACGTCAATCATTGAACTGAAAACAAGGCAGCATAGACGTACAGCCAACTTATACAATGTGATTCCTGTGCCCCTACTCGTCTGAAAGTAGATAAAAGTTTGAACGTTGGTTAAACCAAAGAGACTGTTTAGATATGTCACAGTTACGACGGCAAGTATCAGCTCGTTTGGCTTCACAGTGAGGAGATAGTTTACTTACATTGCTGCAAGGACAACACCAATAAAAAGTGCGCCAAATGTGTTCCCGAGGTCAACTTGCGGGATGAGGTCAGGCGTCGAGGAAGACATCGCTGGCAGGCCAACCTTGCCAGTAACAAAGGGGATCCACCGTACCACGTATTATATGTCCCAAAATGAGTGACATGCATTGCCATTGGCGCTGTGATCATCTTTGCTGATGGATGATGGTGATGGTGGAAGGACATCTTGCGCAGTGAGGCAGTATCCATGGTGGAAGAAGGATGGTACACCGGTGTCCTGATTGGTGTAGCTCGCCGGTTCATCATCGCGTCTCGGATGCGGACACTCGTTGACCTCGATTTATGCATTACATTTTGAGCATAGGTGCTAAGTAAACAGGGTCAGACCCTCTGTTTTCCATACCATGGCCTCGGTTTTTGGGTTGCGCGATGTGATGTGCTGCAGTCAGTAAGTTCTTGAGATAATATTCGCCAGGTCCAATCTCGTTAACGAATGACCATCTCGTCTAGTGTAACCAGGCATGCATAAGGCGTAGTGGACTGATTCCTCTCGTCCCCTCAAATAATGCGGGCAGCATGATATAATAAGTGACCAAGAACTCACAATTGATTTTGCGAGCGCTGTCTCGTGAGAAATAGACAGGTAATAATATATGTCTATCAATCCATCACGCTAACGAGAATGATTTTGTCTCCAACGTCAATGCCGTCGGCGGCTATGGTTAAAGCGTGTCAATCAGCCCTCCTCCATCAGTAATACCACAACTACTAACCGCGAAATCCTGAATAGGGTGCGTGATATGTAGCACTTCGTCGTCATAATCCTTCCGGGATGCTTGAAGTTCCGTGTCTTGCGATCTGTTAATGGGCAGCTCTGAGCGGCAGACGCCGCGACGCATATGAAATTCAGAAGGATTGGCGATGTCTACGCTGGCCTGCATGTAGTATCGCGCGTTCAAGAGTACGATGAACGAGTTGACATATACTTGAACGGTACAACTTGTTAGCATAATCCTCGAAGAATCCATTGTTCATACATTTAGCCACTAGGAAATCAACAGCGAGAAAGATGAAGGTCTTTGGTAGCGTCGCGCACTGTCGGCGACCATCAGAGACATTTGATAGTACAACAGGCAGGACCTTACTGTGATAACGACTGCAATTGAACATACACTGCAAAAATGTAAGTCATGGTACTATGACGCAGGCCGGAGAGTCGAATACCTCGTTAGAGATCCCGTACTAATGGTATAACCCACGAGCTTTGTTAAGAGTGAATCGGTGCTAAGTAATCGAAATTAGCATATCAGATCCAGACAGTGAACATATCACTCCAAATTACTCCGTACCTAGAAAATCCAGTGTGTGAAGTAACGAGGAGATAGCACAGCGATGACGCGATGACGATATCGGCCAAAGTAGACGAGCCCACAGCCGCATATGTCCACCACTCGATTCCGATCAAATCCCCGAACGTATGGCACTTATATCTATTCGCTCTCAGCGTATGTATGAAGAAATGTAGGCGTCTCACTCACATGCCCCAGACAACGGCTGTGATAGAGTGTAATGATGAGTCAACCATGATGATACGATTGAATTTTCAAGATCTCACGAATGGCAACACCTAACAAGATTGTTTTAAGATCAAGTGAAGAGTATTTCCGGGTGACTGGCTCACCTGAACATAGAACCACAATTATACCCTGATAGTGGATCAACAAAATGAAACGACATTGAACACCAATTGCAAACCCACGAATGCTATAGCCGGGAGAACTCTTGTTCTGCCCTTGCTGACTAGGATCATGACATCAGGCATAGCGAAAATCCATGATGGGAAAAAATTACATATCCATATGCGATGAAGGTACGAACTATGGTCAAAGTCAGCATCACTGGATTCTTGAATGCAATGGTGGAAATCGCGCTTACAGATGTATCGTAGGAACGATGAGAACCTGTGAAATGTGTGTTAGGAGCGGATTACAGAGCGTAGTGCTTACGACTTACGTCGACTATCACTTGAAGCTGCGAGCCCATCGCTGCTAGTAATGGATGTGCAAAGGCCCAAACTAGCAACTCACTTTGAAACTCCACACTATTTCTGTGAGCGCACTGAAGTTGGCGTAGTTGATCACTAAATAATGGTAGACGCAATGGACGATCAATGACAGATGCAGAGCATCGAGTATCCTGCAAGATCAGAACACAGTTGTAAAATTGATGTCCCTCGGAAATTGCAACCCAAAAGGACACTTACCAAAGCCAGATGACCTGATTGGTAGTACCATTGAATCACTGAGTTGACAACAAGGCAGCACAAACGTACGATCAGCTTATATGATATTATACCCGTCCCTGTATGAGTTTGAAAGTAGATGAAGGCTTGAACGTTGGTAAGACCAAAGAGACTGTTCCGCCAGATATGACATTCACGGTTACGGCGGTAAGCGCTCAGAGTTTATAAATGCGTAGTGAGGAAATAGTTTACTAACATTGCTGCAAGGGTGACCGCAATAAAAAATGCCCCAAACGTGTTCCCAAGGTCAACTTGTGGGAAGAGATCCTGCGTTGAGGAAGACATTGCTGGCTGAGCCAATTCTGTTGGCAACGAAGTGGATTTGTCGTACCATTATATGCTCTGACATGAGATGAATGCATTGCCATTTGATAGATGCAATTTGCGGTGATCCTGTACTGTGAGGCATAGCGACAGTGTCAGCGCTGGAATCTACATTAATGATGGTGTGCCAGTACATACCCTGATTTGTGTGCTATGCCGGAACCCTGAATGCCAAGTCAGTACCAGGCTTGGACTCATCATGGACGATTCGATTCTTTCATCCTTCCACTCATTCTTTGAGTTTGAACATTTCACTATCACCCTTCGCGAACAGGTAACAACCACGATACTCAGAGAACATTCGGAAGACTGAGAGTCAGAAAGCAAACATTGACACAAACACCGGGCCTGCCCAGGCTGGTCAGGTGATTTTTGCTGTACCGTGACGCTCAGGCTGTTCGGGTCAAGGGCGAAGCTGTCTGAGATAGCCACCATGCAATTTGTTCGCGCGTCCGGCTCGTATCCAGATATCTTGATCCCACAAGTTCATGCTTGGGATGTTTCATTTTCTAATCCAGCTGGTGAACCTTATGTTCTCATGGACATCGCCCACGGACGAAAGCTCGACAATCTCACCCTCGATAACAATAACCTTCGTGGTCTGGATGGTATGTCAGAAGTGCAGCAACTAGCCGTCATAAAAACTCTGGCAAAGCTACAATCTACTTTGTCTGCACCCTTACTGTTCGACAAGATTGGCAGCATTACCCTCAACGACGAAAGAATCCCTACCGTATGACCACTCCTCACCGTCACACAGCGGAACCTTCAAGTTTGGGGACCATATCAATCCGTCATGGATATCTGGAGGACCCGACTGGAGCATGAGATCTAGATCTTGCACGCTATGAAGGAATGGTCCAAGCTTGAGAAGGACCAACTTTCCTGATCCCTCTCAGCACCCGGATGCACCCCCAAAAAGTTTTCTGAACTCTTTCAACTTCTCTCCTCGCTCATACCTCACTTCGTACCTCCATTGTCTTACTTCCCTTAGTCTTATGCCGTCCCGACCTCGCATTCTGCAACATATTTTTGATCCGATTAACGACACAAAGATCGTGGGGCTCATAGACTTGGGCGGCGCACAGATTCTCCATCTCATACCCATCGCCAAGTTCCCTGACGACTTGCATTCGACCGGAGACGATCCCTGTGAGAGATCGGGGATCCCCGATGAGGACCGGAATACTATCCCGCATGAGTCACCAAATGAAGTCCAGCCGTTGCCGCAGTGCTGGACTTCGTTCAATGATACTCTCAAGTGGCCAAAGGTCTTCCGGGGCGAAAACGATCAAGTTGATATGGCCTATTTGAACGGCTGGCATGACCAGGCAGTATTACCTCCCCCAGCACTTTGGTGTATGTTATGCGCAGAAGAACCATGACAGACATGGTGACTATAATCCTGATTGTTCGCGCATGCGCTGTATTATCTCGAGTTCCATGAGATCATCACGGGTGGGTGGACAGCTTCGGTCGATCGTGCCGAGGGGATACGTGAGACATCATGACGATTCAATGTGGTACAAACAGGACGTTCGGAGCGCTACATCAATTGTCGGTCCGGACGTCTACCGCAGCTCCATAGAGAAGTCTACGTTTGACTTGAGCATATTTGAGGAGCAGTTCTCCGAAGATGGCCAAAATAGGGAAGAAGAAGAAGAAGAGATTGGCGAATAATTATGGCAGACAAGTACGTGGCAAGACTCTGAACATAATATCGTACACGCTCACTGACCCATTCGCTCTTCATATCCTGTTATCTCCTGTTGTCTGTCCATCATCCTTGTTCTATTAGCATCTGTGATGTTTGCGGCGAAGTTGGAGCATTCACCTAGACCTTGATAGCTTCGATCATCTTGTCGATGATGGTCTTGGTAGTCTCAGTCCAAGTAGCCGACTCGTATGTCACATATGCCTCCGACTGCCCCTTCCGTGCGACAATAGTGACATACTTTGCAGGTATTCCACTCGTCGTCTCGATCGACTTGGTCTGAAACGTGATATTTGTTTTGGACTGAGACTTTCCGTCGCCGTGCCAAGGTGTGTACTTCCCCTTTCCAAATACCTTTTCAACTTTTGCCGGGTCTATATTCTCCAAGTACTGCTTCGCCTCCTTGAGATCTTTCTTGGATACGTTTTCCTATGTGTGTCTACTAAGTTGACGAGGTGGATGAATGTATCGCCATTGAAACCTACGTTGGCATGGGCAGACATTGAGGCCTGAAGTTTGTTGTAATTGTGTGATTTGATGTAGGACGAGGCTTACTGGTATCTCTAGACTCGACGACATGCTTATATAGACCACCAGGGGGACAAGTTGCGCCCATACGATCATGGGACAGTGCCTTCCCTCCGTACATCACGAAAAGCCCCACTTGCTATAACGTCGTACCTGTGAAATTGGCAATGAGTTGTTCAGATCCGTCCGAGGGTGAACCCAGACGTCAACCCCTGTCTTCATATGCAGTTCAAATACAAGGAACAGATACGTTCTTTCTCCGCTGTGGGGCTGAATATGATATTATGAGGGGGGAAACTCCAGAATAGGATCTGCGGAAACGAGTCTCGACTGAGATTGTGGCTCAGATCAGCGAAGCTTGCTTGATTATGTATGTATGATGGACAGAACCGTACAATTTGTCGCCGTTTCATGGTTTGAGTGAGCTAGTCTCCGCACTCTTTGAGGTCCTTCAACTACGAAAGGCCGTCTGCCTCAGTATCGCAAGAAAACAGTACTCAAAGTGCCATTGAATGTAGTTTGTTTGTTGTGAAACCTTCGTTGTTCCGCGACTCCCATTGTCCTAGTCCATGAAATTCTCTCCACTATTGCAAATGTACATCCTTGGGTAATAATTATTATGAACTCGTAATTTTTGTGAGTCTTATATGTTGATAAAACATAAATAATAACCTATGCCTATAAATTTCTCCGTCACACTAACGAACATGATTTCATCTCCATCCCCGATGTCGGCGACTGTGGCTAAAGTGTGTCAATTAGCCCCTTTCCATCAACAATGACGCAACCACCAACCATGGAAGCCTGGATAGGTCGTGTAATATGTAGCACTCCATCCTGAGAGTCCTTCTGGGATGGCTGAAGCTCCTCGTCTTGCGACGCGCTAATGGGGAGTTCCGGGCGATAGACAACGTGGCGCCCATTAAGTTCGTGAGAATCGACAATCGTGTTGGCCTGCATGTAGTGTCGCGCATTCAGGAGTGCGATGAATGAATTAACATACACTTGAAGCCGTACCGCAAGTCAGCATGATCATGGAAGAATGTTTTCTGGACATACAATTGGTCACCAAAAATTGAAGACCGATGAAGATGAAGTTCGTCGGCATCACAGCGCACTACAGACAACCCTCAGAGACCTCGTATGTAGAAAATACGATGGGTGTGACCTCACTGTAATTATGATTGACGTCGAGCATATACTGTCAAAATATTAGTCAAGGTACTATGGGTATGCTGGAATAAGGAATACCTCGTCAGACAGCCGGTACTAATCGTATAATTCACAAGTTTTGTTATGAAGGAATCAGTGCTAAGTAATCTCCGTTAGCTAATCAGATTCAGGTTGAGAACGAATTGCCCCGTACCTAGAGAACCCAGTGCGTGAAGTAGCAAGAAGATACCATAGCGATGATGCGATTAGGATGTCGACAAAAGTGGCAGCTCCCAAAGACAGGAATATCGACCATTGCATTTCAATTAAATCCTTGAATAACTTGACTTTATATCTACCCGCTATCAGCACGGTATCAAGTTAGGGAGTTGCTTGACTCACTGCGCCCAAATAAGGGCTGTTATTGGGTCAGGTCAGATGATGAGCCACTAACAAGAGTACCATTGAAATCTCACGAATGGCAACACCTGTAGAGAGTTTCAAGATAGAGCGCAGAACATTTGCAGGCGATAGACTCACCTGAACTTAGGACCACAACTATGACCTAATAGTGAATCAACAAAGCGAAATGCAATCGTACCCTAATTGCAAACTCACCAATGCTACGGTCGGGAGAACCCTTGATCGCCCCTTGCTTACTAGTTTTATTGAAGGAGATGTAGCAAAGTCATGATAGTAGGAGAATAATCACCTTTCCATATGCGATGAACATACAAACTGTGGGCCAGGACGTGATTTGGGTGTTGCAGTAACAGTTATCGAACTTACAGATGTACCATCGGAATGATGAAAATCTGTACAGCGCATGTCTGTCAGAGGCGGATTATAGAGTACAGAAAACACAACTCACGCCGATTGCTAACTGAAGCTGTCCCAGGCTATCAGGGGCTGCATATAGGGATAAGGTTGAAGCTCACTTTGAGACTCCATACAATCTCCGTCAGCACACCAAAATTTGCATAGTTGGTCACCAAATAATAATAGACGCTATGGGTTATCAAGGCCAGGTGCAGAGCATCAAATATCCTAAAAGTTCGGGAAACGATGAGATCCCCATGTGATCGATAAGTAAATCGAAGGGACACCTACCAAAGCCAGATAACCTGCCAGAAGTGGTATCAAGACCAGAACCAATAATAAGGCGGCATGGACGTACAAACAGCTTGAAAAATGTTATCCCCGCGCTTCTATGCGTCTGCAAGTAGATGAAAGCTTGAATGTTGGTTAGACCAAAGAGACTGTTCCATAAGATATGTTACGACGATTGGTCACATGAAGCGCTCAGCTTTGACTGCACAACGAGCAAATAGTTTACTAACACTGCTGAAAGGACAACCCCAATAAAAAGTGCCCCAAACGTATTTCCCAGATCGAGTTGTGGAATAGCGTCCTGTGCCGAGGAAGACATTGTCGCTTGCTGATATCGGCCACCAGTAGGTCCACTGTACTATATATCCCAGAATAAGCACAGCGCACTGCCATTTTTGATGTGATGAAATAAGACTTCTGATAGGTTCTGGCGCTGATGGTGGGAGCAGTGCATATCTGAAACACGGAAGCACGCATTTCCGGCGGCTCGTTGCCGATTGGGTTATATACATATACATGCAGCCAAACAGTATAAAATGGAATAACAGTACCAACATGATGTAATCCCACGATGACCGGATGTATCAGCTGTTTCCAATATCATCGAAAGAAAGTCGTTTGTTTCTCTTCAAGGATCAAAACTACAGGCTTGTCGATGAGCCGCGCAAAATCGAATACATCTAGATGGCGGAAGGTGAGCCTTGTGTTTGTGTTAGGCCGCCGTGCATATAGACTTGAGACGTATGTGGCTTGCATATCTGTGGCAGTGTTTGCACGAGGACGGGCCTGGATGGGCAATGCCCTATCTCTACAGTTAATTTAACTAGTGAGAACAAAGAGGGGTTCATACTTGTGAAGAGCGACTCGTGTTTCCATTACGACAGGGAGCAGCATGGCTTGGGGGTTTTGCGGGGAAAGAGTTGAAATTCCTTCGCCAAGTACCGCAGGAAGCTGAACAGACTGCGACCACGAAGGGTAGATAATCGGCCGCGAGCGTAGTGCCCGACGGCGTGTGTAGTCTGTATCATGGCTCCAACAATCGGCCCCGTCTCACTAGTGCCATTCGCAAAACGTCATCGTATCGTCGAGCTCCGGAGTAAGTTTGATCCTTGTGAAAGAGATTGTATCGAGTCTCGGGCACCGACACAGAGGAATCAACTCTGACACGCACCCCTCGTCCCAGAGCAATAATTAATGAAATCAGCACATTCCGGCGTCTGTTCGAGCAATCGTCGTATGTATCATTAGCATGGATAATGAAAAATTGACCATTAATGCTCGTCGATCTCTCCTGTCATTAAACCAAAGACTGGCTAGATCGTCAAGACACGCGATATAGAAACGGCGTCTGACTGAGAATCACTTATTAGCATGCAAAACGGAATGTTTGAAAAGCACACTTTGAAATTGGACGTGCAAGTCACAACATTTATTGCTGATTTTGTGTGAGGAACCCTGGAGGTAGACCCACGCAAGAACGTCAAGTGTCGATATTCTGGGTAGTAGTCGGGACAGGGATGCGGTAGCTTGATACCTTGGGCTGGCTGCTGCAACACGTTTGGTTGCATACTCTATACGGGATCCTCCTGATCAAATGGCTGGTCGAGTATGTAGCTTGTCCCATTATTGTGCAATACCAAAAATGCCAGGACATGATACATGTATGCGATTGCAATTGGGTACCGGGTGAAAGCTTGTGATGGAAGTCAGAAAGTGGTTGGGCTCAAAACGTGCCTGAAAGTGACAACACACGTGCGAACTCTCTGAGGCGGTGTTTATTTTGTTCGGGCCAACTGTGACTCGAACGACCTCTGGCCAACGACCAAGCTACTCGAGGTCAGAAAATATCTGCGACTCTGATCTCTCAGTGGAACGTCATGTTTCCTCTCTCATGCAATGCATCATCATCCATGAGAGTATTAGGATAGGCTCCGTGAGCGCTTGCCGTTGCCAGCTGTACTGATGGACCCTGATGCCAGTGGCAGATAGGTCGGCATCACGGGTATAATCCTCGGGCATCACATTTTCCCATTTTGCTTAGTTCTCGGTTATTGGCCCATCATGCTCCTTGCTCACAACCATGGGTTTGTCGCAGAGCAAGCACTGCGGCGGGGACATTTGGCTTGCCTTGAAGGATCTCTGGCCCCTACCAGGGTCAACGACACGTGTCTCAGTTCTGATACTGGCGTCACTTTATCTCCTACAAGTGTATCGCCGAAGTCAACGAACGACACGCATACGAGGACCTCAGAGCCCAAGCTGGGTGTTTGGCTTCGCCAGGACAGTGTTAGATTCTAACCTCACCACTAACCTGTACGAACGTTGGGCCACAGAGTACGGTCCAGTGTACAAGGTCCCCCTCGCCTTGGGAGAGTCCAGGGTCATACTATGGGACCCAAAAGCAATCGCTCATTTCTTTGCAAGAGACACGTGGTTGTATAACCAAACTCCATTCAACAAGATCGCCGTTCGCATAACTGTATGTCCCTTTACCTCCTTGTACAGCTATATGGTAATGATGAGCTTCTGCGATTGACAGATTGGACGTGGGATTCTGTGGGCCGATGGTGAAAGTCACAAAAGGTCGGACTATAACCTTCAAGTGGTGCCGAACTAAATCCGAGCCATTCTTTGTCATTCATCAGGCAGCGCAAGGCTCTCAACCCTGCCTTCAGCGCAGCTGCCATCCGCAGCCTGACGTCTGTTTTCCTAGATGCTGCTCACAAGGTCAGTCACTAATCGTTCGCCCGTCACTGTACTCGAAATAGGTCACAGGCAACGACCGCTTGGGACGCTGAGATAGGAGCGAACCAAGGAACTCATTCCGCTGTAATTGATGCTCAACAATGGTATTTGCTTTCTCCCTAAAATTTTCCTACCCGCGCACTCAGACATTCATTGTACAGGATGAATCACATCTCGTAAGTATATTTATTGCTCTTCACCAGGCTGCTGTCTCATCCAGCACCCGCCACGTAGACTTGACAGTGTAGGCATAGCCGTCCTGTCCCATGACTTCGGTGCACTCGATGGAAATGACTCCGACGTCGCACACGTCCTGAATGCGTTTGGCTCATCTCCCAATGCTTCCCACAACTTGGTCATCCTGGCACAAAATTTTCCTTCCATCCTGAAACTGCCATGGCCTCGCACACAGTTCGCCAAAAAGCTGAGCCTCATTGTTGGTAAGATATGCCACGAGATGCTATCGCGGACGCGCAAGGAAAACGAGACTGGCGGTGCTGAGCAGGGGGACAAATCATGTTTGGGTTTACTCTGTGAGTTCTGCCCTTGGTTTCCTAAATTGCAAATGCTACAATTGTTGTGTAGTAAAAGCGGAAAGATCTGGTGAGAGCACTGGACTGACTCACCAAGAAGTGTTAGACGAGGTATACGAACCATAGCAGTCTCCTGAGCTATGCGACACTGATTTCCGTCTTCGCCAGGCAAGGGTCATACTTCTCGCCGGCTTTGAGACTACTTCAGGTAACGTACAATTGTCTAGCAAAAGAACCGCACACTCACCATTCCTTGCATTCACCAGCCAGCATGACAGTAAGCTTCGAATCGCTCACTGCTTCAACCACGTTTCTCAACTTCACAGTGGGCTTTGATAGAACTTGCGAGGAATCCAGACATGCAGACCAAGCTTCGTGAAGAGTGTCTAGACTTCGGGGCAACCCCTTCTTACGACGACCTCACGAATAAGCTTCCCTACCTGGACGCTGTAGTGCATGAAGTTCTTCGCCTCCACACATCAGTCAAAGAAATCCCACGATCGGTGCGTTTCCGACTGACATTCAACGCAACTCACTTGAACTGACTATGGCAAGGCTATGGAAGACGACGTAATCCCACTCAGTGAACCCATGCGTACGGCGGACGGTACCTATACCGACAGCGTATGCATCCCAAAGGGGACAGAGGTCGTTATCCCGTTCGCCGCACTCAATTGCTCAGTTAGCATGTGGGGGCCTGACGCAAAGGAGTTCAAACCTTCTCGGTGGCTCGAAGAGGACAAAGACCCGCGTGGGGCCAGAGAAGCATTGCATGGCTATCGCCATCTCATGACATTCGGCGATGGTGCGCGGATGTGCCTAGGGAGGCTATTCGCATTGACAGAGTTCAAGGTACGCAGTTGCGCAAGAATATTGGTTTTGATTCGTTTTGACTGGTGTTGGTCTCGTCCCAGGCCGTGCTGTTCGTTCTTGTGCGAAACTTTGTATTTGAGATGGCGGATGGCCCTGGGGTGCAGATTGTGGAGAATTTTGGGACTATACCAAGAATGAGGGTGGTTGGGAGTGCTGAGGCTGGAAGTGTGCCTCTCCGGGTGCGCCGATATGAAGTGTGATTGCAGTCCGCAGTTAAGTAGTAAGCAAAAAGCCTGTGGTTTATATTACCGCCCCAAAAGGTGACCAAGGCCTCCAAAACTCTATTGTTGGCCTGCCCTTTCAACACAGGACGATCAAATATAACGAGATGAATGAACAAAAGATCAGGTATTCGCGGCCGAATGACGCACGTCTCTAGATGGCGCCCCCGGTAAAGCAGTAAGAATGTAAATCGAACGATGACTTAAGCTTTAGGTCGGGTATTACATCGCAGGAATATGCAGTCTGAACGGCAAGGAATGCTGATTCACTACGCTGAGAGTGTGAATGGTGTGGAGTGTCTTGCGGAGTTACCTGCATGGAGGGCTTGGTGCACTTGAGCTGTAGATCGAGGAAGTGGTGGATTTGACGGAGGATGTGATGGGTGCGTTGGATGGGCTGGAGGATGAGAATAGTGGGTGAGGTGGATTGGTGATGCCATCTGATGTGAAGTGATGTGCGTGTGAAGGGGATTGTTTGGTGTTCTAGGGGTGTATATAGATATTGCCGTAATCGTTTCCGTATTCCGAGCGTCTATCAATTACATAGTATATTGTTTGATCAGATTTAGTCACTCAGTGACATTGTACAATGTACACGGTCTCCGAGCGTCTTGAGAACATGAGGATAAGTAAAGGGCCCCGGGGGCAGCGATCGTTCAATTTTAGAACTGACGCCCTACGAGGCACAGGTTATCACCTAAGCAAGGCGCCTGCAAGTACAGCATGCGAAACAGCATATCTAGCAGGTTTCTCCACTACGTCCACCATCACCAACATCCCCAATAGTAGTCATGCTGCACGAAAAGACCGAGCCAAGCACGCCAGTGGAATGGAGAGGGGCAGATCGAGGAATGATGTCAGATTCATCAGGACCTGTTTCGCCCGTGAAGGGCTCAGAGACTCTGCCACCCTATGGAGCACAGCACCGCCAGGATGCACTTTGGGAAGGTGAGTAATCACGTTGTGGAACCAATTGACCGACTCAACATCAAGCAGGAGGAAATGATGCGCTCCCTCCTATGTGGACAGAGTCCCATAATGATGATGGTCCATATTATTACGACGACGTACTCTACATGTTTATACCACACCGACCTTTACCAGGAGTGCGACTAGGTGAGCAACGAAAGTGCGATGAGAGCGAGGAACTCAGGACCGAGCATAGATGGCACCTGGGAGGTGCTCATTCCTGGATGCGAATGGCACATCACACCGCACGGTCGGTCCTACTTCGTCAACCACAACACTCGGACCACATCGTGGAAGAAGCCAACGCCAGAGCGTCTACCAGGAAGTTTGATGCCAGAGGGCATCATCGAATGTGACAACATGTTCAACGACACCCTTGCCTGGTTGGGCACCAGTAGCAACATCGTGAGTACGTCGGGGGGTGGTTCGATTCACCAGTGGACAAGAGATGGAAAGCCAGTAGAAAAGCCTTTCAATGGTGACGGAAACAAAGTAGGCGCGATCGCGATGTCCCTGGATGAAACAATAGTCGTATGTGGATGCTTAAATGGCAGAGTAACGCTGTGGAATATAAAGGAGGGGAGCGTGGTCGGTAACCCGTGGGAGGGGAATAATGTTGGAGTGTGGTGCCTTGATTGGTCTCCGAATGGGGTAGAGGTTGCAGGTGGATTGGAAGACGGCACTATACGACGATGGAACCCGGCCACTGGCAGACAAATTGCACAACCGATAAATGGAAGCGATGAACTTGTGCGGACAGTCAAATACTCTCCACAAGGCGACAAATGCGCGAGCGGCGGTGATGACAAAATGATCCGGGTGTGGTCAAAGGACGGCGAGCTGCTGATCGAGATAAAGGGACATGAAAAATCGGTGACATCATTATGTTGGTCCAAGGATGGCGCATACATCTTCTCTGCCTCATTTGATCGGACCATCCGAAAATGGCAATCGATCGACGGGGAAGAACTCGTCGTTTTTCAGGGTCATACCACCATCGTTACATCCATTTGTCTGTCTCCCGATGGATGCCATCTTGTCAGTGCATCAGAAGACTACGCAGTTCGCATCTGGGACCTCAAAACAAATCAGCAACTTGGAGACCCACTCTGGCACGACGACCAAGTCTTAGTTGTTGCCATGTCCTCTGATGGACAATACTTTGCCAGTGCTATCGTTGGACCCAACGCAAAAATCTATGTATGGAGTCTGGAAGCCGCACTTAAGCGTGCTTGTGGTGTTGACGTGCGTGTATACATCACTTTCATCAGGATCTTTTCTAAGTGATCTTATGTGTCGCTCAGGACGATGCGGATCCCAACGCTAAGCTCAAGGCGAGTCACCCGTCTCCTCTTTCATACCTCATCTGACTTCTTTAACAGGGACGTGCAGCTCGGCCTAGAGACGTGAGTAATTTGCGAGCATTCTGATTCTTCGCTCATTTGTCTCGTCAGATCTCTCTTGCCCCTAGACGGCAAAGCAACAATAGAGGTTTGGCAAGATATGTGAGTCTAGTTTGATCATTCCTGAGCTCTTCCTGACACCTGTTCAGGGCAATGGTTTCTTCGGCGATGACACAATTCCCACATCTCATCGCTCAGCAGAAACATCATCTCCGCCTGGTCTACGCAAATTATTCGGATTCCTGCGCTCCAGCACTCGGCCTGCAGCTTCACCCCAACCAATTCAGCTTCACCCCCGGCGATTGAACTTTGACTCATTTCCTGTGCGACTCTCCAGGCGTCCCGTGGATGTTGCACCTTGCCGTGATGAAGATGCAAGTCGCTTGTCATCACCAGTGTTTTCCCCTCTGATACAAATAATGTTGCAGCGATATGGTATTGTCCCTGAGTCTGACGCAGAAGCCGCCGCAGCTATGCAACGTACGAGGGTCAACACTGTCGACAGTTCAACAGCACAAGATCAAGCTGTAGCGGGGACACAAGGATCTCAAACACAATCAACACACACCGCTCAGGGGCAAAGTTCTGCTTCGGAATCATCAGAGTCATACCTGATAGGATGTTGTGGATTTTATTATCTTGTTCGTCGTCAACCCGCATCGCACTAGTCCTTCGATGGGTTTACGAGTGAGGTCATTGCGGTTTTTGTGAGTATTTGTTCCTCGATGCGCATGAGCCAACGTGCGAATGATGTCTTTTGTATACTTCATGTTTTGGTCTGCACGCAAAGATACGAGCAGACTGCAACGATGATGCTGATGCATTCGAAACACCGGGGCATCGAGCATTCGGTACTCTTGAGTGTG
This sequence comes from Suillus clintonianus, assembly GCF_016758775.1. Lineage (NCBI taxonomy): Eukaryota > Fungi > Basidiomycota > Agaricomycetes > Boletales > Suillaceae > Suillus > Suillus clintonianus. The sequence continues at coordinate 60,186 of NW_024539298.1, forward strand.
GGGCGGAGGAGAGGATTAGTGCATTGGTAGGGCTGGAGGATGTACAGGACGGAAGAGTCAATCGATACAGGCATGATCTAGGTGCCATGTTCAATGCCTGACTAAGTCACGATGATATTGATACGCTTATTGGGACTGTTCCCCTCTTTGGTCTACCGTATATATGCTACCGAGTAACGTCGTCCCATTCATGCTAGGACACCGCTTATGCTTGTGTTTTTCAGACTTGTCATACTTACAGCAGGAATGCGGATATAAACGAATACTGTCACAGCCTTTGTTCGCATGCGACTTACACACAAGTTCGGCTCGACCATTGCCTCTCAAATGTCGATTTCTGGTAATACAACTCCTAGCACATCAACGCAGGTTCAAGACCCAGCTTCTCCCGGTCAACCACCCATATACACGCTCAATAGTCGACAATCGCCAACTAGCACCGATCGTTTCTGAATCGCAATGACATCTTTTAACCATCCAGCAAGCTTCAACTTCAGCCTTAACATTGAATACTATCGAATTCTCGCTTGATTATTCTGCAGCCTGATAGTTCTGTTTCTTAGCTCATTACTGTCAAACGCACCCACTAGACAGCTGACACGTTGTTTCTGACTACTTCCATGACGCAGTTCATATATATGGCTTGCATCTAGACAAGCAAAATGCAATGCTCACGCAGGGCGGTACGAGGTCTATGACTAAGTGCGATAATAGTCCGTAAACGCCCGCAAGAGGCAAGAGCGAGATTTATCGAGAATGTCAACAAATGACCTCACGATTGATGCGAGGTGGGACGACCACAACTAAAGAACAATCCACAGCACCTAACTCCATAGGAAACTTCTCCCGTCCTGCCGCTTGAGTCATGCGTTTCTGTCAGTCGTCCTTGAGACACTTGTGTCACTGGAGCAGGTTGACCTTGTTGCATTGAACCGCTAGGCCCGTTGCTGCTTATATGTTGAACAGCTGCATTTGTTTCTATCGGTCGTCCTTGAGACGCTTGTGTTCCTGGCGCAGGTTGACCTTGTTGCGGTGAACTGGCCGCTTCGTTCTCACTCGCATGTTGCGTGGCTGCAGCCAATTCTGCTCTGGCCAATTCTGCAGCGGTGGGAGGGGCAATGGCAATTCTCTGCATACATATTTATTTAAATGGTATCAAAAGGAGCGGTGCTGAGCCACTTACATTTTTCTTGCGACCGGGTGCTACATCGACGGTGCGTATAGACCTTCCTCCAGGAAACAGGCTGAAATTCCAACGCCGGGGCTCGAGCGGTATTGATTGTGGCACTTTTTCAGGCTGGGTGCTGAAGCGCAGGGAATTGAAAAAACTACGCCAATGAAGGGGACGCGTTGGGCCCGCGAGCGGAGCTGACGGACTTGTATCATTGATTGCCCAGAAATCTTCACCCTGTATCAATGCTAAGCGAGCAAGCTTAGCTGGAGAAAGACATGATTAGACCCACATATCTAGCCAAGCCGCTCTTGGCCTTCTGTCTAGGTATGCGAGGGATAACGCACATCTGCCAAGATAAATAAGCGAAAGACCAGTGTCTCCACAACTGATTGGCGCACGTCTTTAGACGGAACTGCGCGTCCCTGAAAAAGAGCTCACATCCAATGTGGAAGAGAGACAGAGATAACTTGCCTTGCGTTTACGTCACTCTGGTGACGAGACCCGATGTCCGTTAGAAAGACATTAACAACAACAATGCGCATACGCACGGCAACTTGATCACCACTCTGCCGTCTGAGTGCTGCCTCCAGGCTCCATACATAGACCTTTGTGTTCAATCCAGCACAAGCGATGTGTTTTCCATCAGGAGACATGACAACAGTGAGCAGTTCATTATCGTGCAAGAGTGGATCTCCGACTTGCTCATTGGTCTTGAGGTCCCATATGCAAACTGAATAGTCCATTGATGCGCTGACAAGATGGCTTTCATCAGGTAACAGACACAGGGATCTGACAGTGTTGGTATGACCCCGAAGAACGACGAGCTCCTCTCCATCAATTGACCGCCATTTTCGGATGGTGTTATCACTTGACCCGGAGAATATATAGGCGCCGTCCTTGGACCAACACAACGATAACACGTCGTTGTCATGTCCCTGTATCTCTATGAGCAGCTCACCGCTCTTCGACCACACACAGATTGTACTGTCGAAACCGCCACTCGTGAATTTGTCACATTGCGGAGAGTATTTGACAGCTTCCACCCAGCCATGACCGGTCTCTATTGGGATCGCAATTTGCCGGCCAGTATTCGGATTCCAGCGTCGTATCGTGCCGTCGGCAGATCCACTTGCTATCTCAAGCGCATTGGAAGACCAGTCGAGGCACCTCACTGCATCATTGTGCCCCTCCCACGGGTCGCCAACCGTGCTGCCCTTCCCGATGTTCCACAGCCGTAGCCTGCCGTCTCCACTTCCGCTCACGACCATTGTTTCATCTGGATGCGCCGCTATTGACGGTACCGATCCTCCGTCACAGTTCCAAGGCCTCCCCACTAGCTCTCCGTCTCTTGTCCACTGACGAATTGAACCATCATGCGACGCGCTCATTATATTGCAACTGGTACCCAACCAGGCAAGGCTCCATATAACTCTGGAGTGACCCTTGATGACACACTCCGGCGTCAAGCTTCCTGGTGGACGCTCTGGCTTTGGTTTCGTCCATGACGTGGTCCGAGTATTGTGATTGACAAAGTAGGACCGACCGAGTGGCGAGATGTGCCATTCCCATCCGGGAACGAGTTTTCCGGGATAATCTATGTTCAACCATGAGTTCTTCGCTCCTAACGGCACATTCTTCGTTCACCTAGACGCACTCCTGGTAAAGGTCGGTTCAAGGTAACCAGCACGTGTGTGTCATCTTGATATTGTGGTTCACTATCCAACACCTGAAACTGCTGCCATTTAGGAGGTAGGGCTGTATTCCCGCCTGCACCTCGTTAAGTAAGTCGGTGAGTATCACAAAACGATTGCTCACCTTTCCAGAGTGCATTCTGGCGGTGCTGTGCGCCATATGGTGGCGGGTCTTTCGTGCGCGTCCGAAGAGGTGCACCAATTGCCGGTGAGTCCAACATCACTCGTTCTCCATCTCTCCGTCTTGTTGATGTGCTTGACTCGACCTCTTCGCGGAGCATGATAATGATTGTCAAGGTTTCGAACGATGCCGTGGTTTACAGACGGGTTGGTAGCAATGAAAACTTGGATAATGCGCAAAATGAATAATCGAGGGGGTGGAGAGATGGTGGAAGTGATGAAGAGACGGCGGGCTGTGCATATTGTATTTTCCAGCGCCTTTCTTATGCCCCAAATTTGTCGGTGAGCGCTAAGATAAGGCGGTTATCGTTGTCACAGTGCGATATATTTGAGTAATACGTCGATCACAAGTAAGATCTCGGATTGTACCTCCTACATGTCTAGTGCCATTCTCCAAGCGTTTTCGATCAGAAGTGCTTTAGCGCAAGATGACACCAGAGCCTGATGTGACTCGCCTTTTTTTACGCAGAGCGAGTCGTAGGTGCGCCCTCCCTCTGGATTCCCATCTTTTCAACACACAACATGGATCATGCCTCGACACATGAAATAACCTCAATGGACCACTTGAATTGCAGGTCCCATGCGCCGAGGCATCATAAACCATCTACCAGTCATCAGTTGCTCACGTCACTGAATAAAAGACTGGACACCATATGCGTCGTTGTGCAGATCTCTATGCTATGAGGTGAGCGGCATGTCATTATGAAGGAATAGGAAAGGCTGCATATCATAGCTGCACGTAGTACTGTCCTCTGAGGTGCTGTCTTCTAGGGTGCTCTGCAGAAAATGCCTGTAGTGGTTGAAAAATACGAACGTGGGAGTCAATAACAAACGTCCATGCAGCTAACATTGAATTCCACCAAAACACGAAGTTCAAACCCGAATTCTCATCAACACGCATTCATTTACATATCATGAACGCTGCCTACGACAACACTCGAAAGCTCTACTCTACTATTCAAACAGTGACAAGCACCCACCTGCAACCTCCTGCTGGAGGATATCCCATGTCGACGGGCGGGCGATACGAAGCTTGGAGGCGTAGTGATTTTCTCCTGATCCTCAAATGTCCTGGATTTTAACAAATGTGCCGAGCACATTAATAAACTTCCGCGATGCCTTTTCTTCTCCAAATGACAACAACACGCCTCCATACTCCTCACAGAGGTTTCCCAACATCAATACCGACCTTCTTCCCGTTCGCATCATCCCTGCGTACGTCCTAATCTACCAGCACCTTCCCATCCAGACCGAACCCTGCTTCCTCTTCTTTCTCTATGCCATTTGCATCAATCACGAGCTCACCACTGACGTGCTCCAGTTGGCTGAAAGATAATGGCGAGGAGAGAATGGTGGATGCTAAGAAGGTCGCGGTGTCATCAGTGGTCAAGTCTGCTTCTGCGTGCAGATGCAACGCGTCCTCTTTGGTCATGTCTGCCCAGGCAGAAACCGGTGACGTGATATCTAAGTCTCCGTCAACCTTTCTCCCTTCGATTCTCGAAAATGGCGGAGTTACGGAGAGTACCACAGCATGAATGTTGCTCTGGTACTAACTTTCGCTTACTTATTTCTATTCCTGCCACATCATGCATCGTTCAAGGCTTCAAGGACGCAAGCTCTTCACCGCTGAGTGCCATATGGATCCCTACAACACACAATATCATCGGGATGGAAGTATGGGAAGGTGCGTAAAACCACACTCATCAACTTGAGTTAAAGTAGGTACGACTAGTGCCAAAGCACTTCCTACTCTAATATTGGTGCCAGATCAGTGTGCGGGATGTGGAACACAGTACCAAGATAACATCAACTGCATGGTTCGAATGCATCTGCCTTTGCCAGGGGTGCGAGCGGGTGGGTGAAAGAAGTGCGCTAATAGACGAGAGACTCGCTGTAGGAGATTGAATTGAGCCCGCTGACGAGTGCATGTCTCATGCCGACGGTTGGTTGTTGGGGAATTCAAAGACGGCTTTTCGTGCGGCTGTTAGCATTTAGCCAGCCCTCGAGCCGGAATAAGTACTTCGTCTAATGCTTCAAAGCTTCATGTACCGCCAGCCTGCATATGTTTCGTACGCTGCCTGTTAAAAATTACTTGACAATTCACTGCCTTTGTCTTCTCTCTGGAAGTGAGTCTTTGCGTAAATGAAACTGCGGCACGACATCATAATCCACTGATGCAATGGTTGTCGGAAACGATCCAAACACTTTCGACGTATACAAGGTATGTGTTGTCGCGGTCCAAATATTTTACAAGACTGCAATAACTCGGGGAGCTGTATGGCTTGCATCTGGACAAGTAAAATGCAATGCTCACGCAGGGCGCTACGAGGTCTATGACTAAGTGCGATAATAGTCCATAACCGCCCACAAGAGGCAAGAGCGAAAATTATCGAGAATGTCAACAAATGACCTCACGATTGATGCGAGGTGGGACGACCACAACTAAAGAACAATCCACAGCACCTAACTCCATAGGAAACTTCTCCCGTCCCGCCGCTCGAGTCATGTGTTTCTGTCAGTAGTCCTTGAGCCTGAGACACATGTGTCACTGGAGCAGGTTGACCTTGTTGCATTGAACCGCTAGGCTCGTTGCTGCTTATACGTTGAACAGCTGCATTTGTTTCTATAGGTCGTCCTTGAGACACTTGTGTCCCCGGCGCAGGTTGATCTTGTTGCGGTGAACTGTCCGCTTTGTTCCCACTCGCATTTTGCGTGGCTGCAGCCAATTCTGCTTTGGCCAATTCTGCAGCGGTTGGAGGGGAAATGGCAATTCTCTGCATACGTATTTATTTCAATGGTATCAAAAGGGGCGATGCTGAGCCACTTACATTTTTCTTGCGACCGGGTGCTACATCGACGGTGCGTATAGACCTTCCTCCAGGAAAGAGGCTGAAATTCCAACGCCGGGGCTCGAGCGGTATTGATTGTGGCACTTTTTCAGGCAGGGTGCTGAAGCGCAGGGAATTGAAAAAACTACGCCAATGAAGGGGACGCGTTGGGCCCGCGAGCGGAGCTGACGGACTTGCATCATTGATTGCCCAGACATCTTCACCCTGTATCAATGCTAAGTGAGCAAGCTTAGCTGGAGAAAGACATGATTAGACCCACATATTTAGCCAAGCCGTTCTTGGCCTTCTGTCTAGGTATGCGAGGGGTGACAAACATCTGCCAAGATAAATAAGCGAAAGACCAGTGTGTCCACAACTGGTTGGCGCACGTCTTTAGATGGAACTGCGCGTCCCTGATAAAGAAATGAGATCCAATGTGGAAGAGAGACAGAGATAACTTGCCTTGAGTTTCGCGTCACTCTGAATGAGACCCGATATCCGTTAGAAAAGACACTGACAACAACAATGCGCATACGCACAGCAACTTGATCACCACCCTGCTGTTTGACTGCTGCCTCCATGCTCCATACATAGACCTTTGTGTCCAATCCAGCACAGGCGATGTATTTTCCATCGTGAGATATGGCAACAGCCAACAGCTCATCATCGTGCAAGAGTGGATCTCCAACTTGCTGATTGGTCTTGAGGTCCCAGATGCGAACTGAGCAGTCTGGTGATGCGCTGACAAGATGGCTTTCATCAGGTAACAGACACAGGGATCTGACATTGTTGGTATGACCCCGAAGAACTACAAGCTCCTCTCCATCAGTCGACCGCCATTTTCGGATGGTGTTATCATTTGACCCGGAGAATATATGTGCACCGTCCTTGGACCAACACAACGATATCACGTCCAAGTCATGTCCCTTTATCTCCACGAGCAGCTCGCCGCCCTTTGACCACACGCAGATTATATGGTCCGCACCGCCACTCGTGAATTTGTCACATTGCAGAGAGTATTTGACAGCTTCCACCCAGCCATGACTGGTCTCTATTGGTGTCGCTATTTGCCGGCCAGTATTCGGATTCCAGCGTCGTATCGTGCCGTCTTGCGATCCACTTACTATCTCCAGCGCATCGGAAGACCAGTCGAGGCACCTGACTGCATCTTTGTGCCCCTCCCAGGGGTCGCCGACCGCGCTGCCCTTCCCGATGTTCCATAGCCGTAGCCTGCCGTCTCCACTTCCGCTCACGACCATTGTTTTATCTGGATGCACCGCTATTGACATTACCGATCCTCCGTCACCGTTCCAAGGCCTCCCCACTAGCTCTCCGTCTCTTGTCCACTGACGAATTGAACCATCACTCGACGCGCTCATTATATTGCAACTGGTACCCAAGCAGGCAAGGCCCCATATGAATTTGGAGTGACCCTCGATGACACATTCTGGTGTCAAGCTCCCTGGTGGACGTTCTGGCTTTGGTTTCGTCCATGACGTGGTCTGAGTATTGTGATTGACAAAGTAGGACCGACCGAGGGGTGAGATGTGCCATTCCCATCCGGAAACGAATTGTCCGGGATAATCTATGTTCAAGCATGAGTTCCTCGCTCATAGCGGCGCATTCTTCGTTCACCTAGACGCACTCCTGGCAAAGGTCGGTTCCAGGAAGCCATTGAGAGTGTGTCATCTTGATATCGTGGTTTATAATTCAACACATGAAACTGCTGCCATTGAGGAGGTAGAGCTGTATTCCCGCCTGCATCTCGTTGAGTAAGTCAGTGAGTATCACAAAACGATTGCTCACCTTTCCAGAGTGCATCCTGGCGGTGCTGTGCGCCATATGGTGTTGGCGGGTCTTTCGTGCGCGTCCGAAGAGGTGCACCAATTGCTGGTGAGTCCAACATCACTCCTCGTTCTCCATCTCTTCGTCTTGTTGATATGCTCGACTCGACCTCTTCGCGGAGCATGACAATGATTGACAAAGTTTCGAACGATGCCGTGGTTTACAGACGGGTTGACAGCAATGAAAACTTCGATAATGCGCAAAATGAATAGTCGAGGGGGTGGAGAGATGGTGGAAGTGATGAAGAGACGGTGGGCTGTGCATGCTGTATTTGCAGGCGCCTTTTATGCCCCAAATCTGTCAGTGAGCGCTAAGATAAGACGGTTATCGTTGTCACAGTGCGATGTATTTGAGCAATACCTCAATCACAAGTAAGATCTCGGATTGTACCTCCTACGTGTCTAGTGCCACACTCTAAGCATTTTCGACCAACAGTGCTTTAGCGAGCCACTCGTAGTTGAGCCCCGGCCGTTCGCACCTCTGGATTACAGTCGAGAACGATGTCCGTCAACGCTGGCGTGAGTTGTTACTATACAACGCAGGTTCATCTGGATACCAAGACCTCTTTTAACACACCGCCATGGATCATACCTCGACACATGAAACAGCAAAATGAATGGATCATCGAGCGGGTCTGCAATCTTGAATGTCCACACAGGATCACGGAAGTTATTCATCGCGTCATTCACGTTGGATCCCGCATGTGCATTCAGGACTTTGCAGGTGACATAGCGTACTGTCAAGACCCATGAACAGCTGTAGCACATCTGTGATATCACAGAACGCACGCATCGCTACCCCTAGAACGGAAGAATATAACTAAAGACTGTGAAATGACAACAATATGACAGTTAGATAAGGGATCGTACCTGCATCATGATGTGCAACGTCTGGTAGGTCCACCGCCAGATTCGAAGGCTCCTCAACAACTTTCACGCCCGACGTGCGAGCCTCCACCGTCTGTCGCTGATACACGCATTATCTTCCGCAACATTTCTGAACTCACTGTTCTATCTGACATGCTCGTCTCAAAGCAGAGATAAAAGGAGGCTAGGGAGTAGGCGAGGTTGTCCCTTCTAAGTATGATAGCAAATAGCATGAACCGAATCTCTTGTCAAACGCTGACAAACAAAGGTTGGATATTATTAGCACTAGTATTACGTGTTGTTAAATGATGATCCTGATCCTGAACACTTCGAACTCTCCGCCGGGCTCAACACATCGAATTACGAAAGAAAAACTAGCAGATGTTGTGATTTCGATGTCAGGCTATCGAGCTGTCAAAAATTAAAATGTTTGTGCATTAAGGAGCAATAGTCGTTACCCCCAAAATGCGCGAACTCTAGTGGACATCTAGTAGTAAGTAGTGAAAATGATATTGGACTCGGAGTTCTGAGTTCTTGGCAACAGTTTGTTTGGATCTAAGGCTGTTGGTAAACAACGAACAACAGAGCTTACAATATTTGCATGCTAGCAATAACGCCGAACGATGCCACGCGTCGATCACAATGACCATAGAGCCACCCTTGGATACACCAGATAACGTTTCTCAAAAAATCGTGCATATTACTCTGTCAGGACCTCCAACAAGGGAAGAGCTGCTCGCGCACTACCCAGCCAAGTTCACATGGGACCAGCTCAAGACCTTCGTGAATTCAGGGTACTTATATTTTATCATCAACATGAACAAGACCGAAGACGCTGACTCTGCAACGTTACTTAGGGATCTCGGGCTGCTAAAGCGTGACAGGGCACTGCAAAAGAGATATGACGCATGGTCTCCAGGGATTGTGAAAGAGCACGGTTCAATGGGTGGGTAACGTAGAGTCAGGATATAGAGATCGCTCAACGCCTGAAGTGAACTACCTTATCAACCACCGTCTTCAGTGGGGACAACCAGATACCCTTTCGCTCTTACCATCAGCACTCGATAGTCACACCAGACCTAAGGACGTACCCATCTCACCATCTAAATCTAACCAGTCACTCCCACCGCTTCCCCCGGACGCGCCTGAATATTTCAAATCCGATATACAGGACGACTCAGAGTTGATCAGTATCATTCAGAACGACTGGCCTTATTCCGTCCCTATCGAGATCGAACACACACTCATCTGGTCGAGAGTGCCTGTCTTCCATATGGATCTCATCCCAGCGGAAATAGATGCAAGAATTCAACAAGATGGGCTGTGCGGGTTTACGGGCAACAACAAGCCTCCACCCTCGCCGTCAACCCTGCCGGAATGTCTGCCTGCGCTGGCAGAGTGGGGAATCACCATGGAGAATTTGGTTCGCAGCCCAAGGGGCAGTCCAGAGATTGAAGAGATGGTGAGGAATGCTGGAAGGGAAATAGATGGTTTCGTGAAACGGAGATGGGTAGAGAGTGAGTGGGAAACAGCATGGTTTGTCAATCCCCCAGTGAGTGGACGAGCCTGTGGTTGTGTTGTATCAGACGCTGAGCATTTTCCAGAGGCTACAAAGTGTTCGTGGACTAGCGCACATACACGTATTTGCGAAGAAGAAACACTTATAGATGAGATCAGTAATATTAGAATACTCATACAGCTTTATGGTTTGTTGTCTTTGCGAATGAGTTTCATTTGATCCACCACTATCTTCCCGGCATCGCGCCATTCTGTCATTACACTGTTTCGCCCGTGAAGCGCTCGGAGACTCTGCCGCCCTATGGAGCACAGCACCGTCAGGATGCACTTTGGGAAGGTGAGTAATCACGTTGTGAAACCGATTGATCGACTCAGTATTAAGCAGGAGGGAATGAGGCGCTCCCTCCTATGCGGAGAGAGCATGAGATGGAGGGGTATGAACGACAATATCTCGACAACGCAGTCTTCATGCTTACATTCACCACTCGGTCGGTCCTACTTCGTCAACCACGACACTCAAATCACATCGTGGAAGAAGCCAACGCCAGAATGTCCAGCAGGGAGCTTGATGCCAGAGTGCATCATCAAGTGTGACAAATTGCACAACGAACCCCTTGCCTGCTTGGGGCACCAGTGGCGATATCATAAATACATCAGGCGAGGGCTCAATTCGCCAGCTGGAAACCCAGTAGGATTTACAGCCTTGCAAAAGTGACGGAAACCGCGTAACCGCAACAGGGCCGAGGACTTAAGGTGCTCATGTTCGTTGCAAATTCATGACGTCGCACAACAGTCCCAGCGATACTATTAGGACCGTCTTCTTTCTTTTGGTCTACGGTATGTATACTAGGTGAGTACAGTAACATCGTCTCCTTCATATATATATAGGGTACTAATCATATACCCGATTAGTTCCTGATTACAGCGAGTTCACTCCGTGTCTCGAAGCACTTACAAAGCCATGGATATATAAATTTCCAAAGGAGCGATACTGTGTTTTCTCTATGCCATGGGAGACGGAATGAAAGGAGCTGCTTCAGACATGATTTACATATTGGATTGTCACAATTAAATATTATTAGTTAGTCAGATAGATGCTGACGCGGCATGTGGGAGGCGTATCGCAGCATTGACGTGGCATGGATGAGGTTTGACCCGTCAGTGACACGGGGCTGACGTGGCATTAGTGAGCCTTGACGCACAAAGGGTTTGGCAAACTGGCATAGTACTGGTAGATGTTTGATACGAGTGTGTCGCGAGTATGAGTGACTTGACGCGGCATGGTTGACGAGGGCTTGACAAGGTGGGGACGACGCTTGACAGCGACACGACACGATCATTAGATCACCATTGGAGATTATGCAGAAGTTGAACATAGTGATGAAGAGTTCGGTCCTGACTTACCGCGGTTCAAAGTTCAAACGGGAAGTGAACTGAGGGGTTTGGTTCTATATTTGACGGCCCTTCTCGAGCTTGACCATTTGAACGTTGGAGCTGCCTTGAATGTGTTCGAGCAATGAACTTGTCACCGCATCACTACAAGCTTCGATGAATAAATGACTCCAAGTTTGCTCCAAGTGCAAATCAATCTCAGGCTGTGACACAGCTCGACTTCCCACGATCATGCAAATAGTATTCACTGCCAACATTATATAATATGATGATCTACATCGTTCTTCTGCTTTTTCACGATTCATCAAGTCGTGACCCATCGGTTTCTCGCAGTGCTGGTAATGCCGTCTTGCATGGCTCTTGTAGACTCGCTCGCCCTTAAACCCAACGTTAAGGAAGGGTAACGGCACCCAGTCGAATATCGAATCGCTCAGGCTGCCCTTATATTTTCGGGCAGGAAGATGAAATCAGGGTATAGTTTAAGTTTTGGTGTTAGATATCAGGTATGGGTGCGGCTGCCATTGAGCTTTCGTAATTTGCTCTGCTACACATATTGATCTGATCTCATCAAGTTCTCGCGCCACAATGCCCTTCAACACCATCACTGCGCCGCGCGGCCACCTGCATACTCCCACCCTCTCAAGGCAACCGTTCGACACAATGGAGGAATCAGCCTCTTCAGAACCCCGCTTCTGCGCTCTGTTATCTACGCGAAAACAGTGCACCCCTCGATCTCGATTCTTTTTCACTTTTTCTAACTGTTACGTACCACACAGGCTCATCTCCGGGATCCACTCAATCCGCACACTCGCCGTCTCCATTTTGCCTCGCGTTTGTTCTACCTATATGGCGTATATCTAATTGAGCCAGTACAGATGAGACATGCATGTGTACACGTCGTATGCGTTCTTATAGCCTTTCTGCATGAATTTTGGATGCTTTCAGCGGTCGAATGCCAAACCGAACGTCCTGAACGCGTTCAAATACGTTCGGTCCGGTGTTGAGAAAAGTCGTTGAACCGAACGCGACTTGTCATTCAGCGGTCCGATTCCGAGGGATGCTGCAAATTTATACATCCCAAAGCTGTTACCAACGCGGCGGACTCGCACTGTAAATGTGGCAAGATCTGGATGTGGATTTCAGTATCCCGGGACCTTCGGGAATTCAGGCCTATGCGAAGGTTCGGACATGAATGAAAAATCAAAGCATTTCGAATTGACTTCGAACGTGTTGCATACGCCGCTGCGTCGTTTTCCGCGTATCTCCATGAGACGCAGGTCCTGCATTTCAAATGCCCTTTTGCTGCCAGCAGTACATATGCATGAACGTTTACAGATTGATGATGATTCTTCAAACTGTTCGCGACCATGGGTTTGTTGCACTCTAGCAGGGACATTTGGTTGGCCATTAAGGACCTCTTCCTCGCAGGGTCCTTTCCAGGCTCAACCATATGCGTCTCAGCTCTGATACTGGTGTCCCTCTATCTCCTGCAAGTCTATCGCCGAAGCCAACGAACGACACGCATACGAGGACCTCAAAGCCCAGGTTGGGTGTTTGGCTTGTCCAAGACAGTGCTAAATTCCACCGCTACCACTGAACTATACGAACGTTGGGCTGTAGAGTACGGTCCAGTGTACAGGGTCCCCGTCGTCTTGGGAGAGTCCAGGGTCGTACTATGGGACCCAAAAGCAATCTCTCATTTCTTTGCAAGAGACACGTGGTTGTATAACCAAACTCCGTTCAACAACACCGCCGTTCAAATAATGGTGTGTCCCTTCACTTCTGTGTACAATATATGGTCATGCCGCATTTCTGCCACTGACAGATTGGACGTGGAATTCTGTGGGCCGATGGTGAAAGTCACAAAAGGTCGGAACTATGACCTTCAAGTGGTGCCGAACTAAATCCGAGCCATTCTTTGTCATTCATCAGGCAGCGCAAGGCTCTCAACCCTGCCTTTACCGCAGCTGCCATCCGCAACCTGACTTCTGTTTTCCTAGATGCTGCTCACAAGGTCAGTCACTGATAGTTCGCCCGTCACTGTACTCCAAATAGGTCACAGACAACGATCGCATGGGATGGTGAGATAGAATCGAACCAGGGAGCTCACTGTGCTGTAATAGATGTTCAACAATGGTATTTGTTTTCTCCCCAAAGTTTCCTACCCACGTACTCAGACATATCATACAGGATGAATCACATCGCGTATGTATATCTATTGCTCTCCACCAGGCTGCGTCTCATCCAGCACCCGCCACGTAGACTTGACAGTGCTGGCATAGCCATCCTGAACCATGACTTCGGCGCACTCGATGGACATGACTCCGATGTCGTGCACGTCGTGAATGAATCAGTTTTACCTGCTAATGTTTCCCACGACGTGATTATGCTTGCACAGAGTTTTCCTTCCATCCTGAAGCTACCATGGCGTCGCACACGGTTCTCACAGAAACAGAGCCTGATCTTTGGTAAAATATGCCACGAGATGTTATTGCGGACGCGCAAGGAGAAAGAGACTGGGGGCGCGGAGCGCGGGGACAAATCATGTTTGGGTTTGCTTCGTGAGTCCTGCCCTTCGTTTGCCGAATTGCAAACGCTACAACTATTGTGCAGTGAAAGCTGAGGATTCCGGTGAGAGCGCGGGAATGACTCACGAAGAAGTACTAGCTCAGGTATAATCATAGAAGTCCCCTGAGCTATGTGACACTGATTTCTATCTCCACCAGGCAAGGGCTCTACTTCTCGCCGGCTCTGAGACCACTTCAGGTAACGTGCATTCGTCTAGCAAAAGAACCGCACACTCACCATTCATTCCATTTCATCAGCCAGCATGACAGTAAGTTTCGAATCGCTCACTGCTTCACCCGCGTTTCTCAACTTCACAGTGGGCTTTGATAGAACTTGCTAGGAATCCAGACATGCAGACCCGGCTTCGCAACGAGTGTCTAGGCTTCGGGCCATCCCCTTCATACGACGAGCTTACGAATAAGCTTCCCTACCTAGACGCTGTAGCGAATGAAGTTCTTCGCGTCCACCCGTCGGTCACAGAAAGTATACGATCGGTGCGTATCCGACAGTCATTCAATGCAACTCACATGAACTGACAATGACAGGCTACGGAAGAAGACGTAATCCCGCTCAGTGAACCCATGCGTACGGCGACCGGTACCTATACCGACAGCGTATGCATCCCAAAGGGGACAGTGGTCGTTATCCCACTCGCTGCACTCAATTGCTCTGTTAGCATGTGGGGGCCTGACGCAAAGGAGTTCAAACCTTCCCGATGGTTCGAATTGAACGAGGACACACGTGAGGCTAGAGAGACACTGCATGGCTATCGTCATCTGATGTCATTTGGCGATGGCCCGCGGATGTGTTTGGGGCGCGTATTTGCATTGACAGAGTTCAAGGTATGCAGCCGTTCACTTTACTGCGAGTATTGGTTCCGATTCGTTTTGACCGTGTTTGGTCTCATCCTAGGCCGTGCTGTTCGTGCTTGTGCGAAACTTCGTGTTTGAGATGGCGGATGGCCCTGGGGTGCAGATTGTGGACAGTTTTGGGCCTTTGCCAAGACCGAGTGTGGTCGGGAGTGCTGAGGCTGGAGGTGTGCCCCTCCGGGTGCGCCGCTATGAGGTTTGATTGCGGTCTGAAGCTATGGAATACCACTGTATATACTACTGTAAGAAAACTGCACGTCAATGTCAAATCGTGGATCTCGGGACATGTCTATATCATATTTATAGGCTGGAGTGGTATTGCTTTTCGCTCATTTACAGGGAAGCCGAACAAATTGCGTCAACAAAGGCTCATGGGCTCATAAGCGGATCTGAGTGACAAAGTCTGTGGTTCATACCATTGCCCCAAAAGTTGTGTCCCTGTATCAGTGTAAGAGCTCAAGAAGAATGCATTCGGAACTATACTTAAAATCTCTGTTGTTCCGCTGTTTCGCCACGAGACCAATATCAGAGATCTAATGAAATCAATTAACAAAGAATCAAGTGTTCACGGCTGATCAAACGGCCCACGTCTCGAGATAACGCTGCGTGCCCTCTGGTAAAGCAGTGGGAATGCAATGTGAAATGGAACCAGAGATGTTGCCATTGAGCTGCGCGCCGGGCTTTACATTGCAAGAAAATGCACTCGACACTTTGACAATATTCAAATTCCGTTCAGAAAAGATATTGAAAACAACTCGAACAATGCATATACGCGCGTCAACTCGACCACCACCTAGCTGCCGATCGTTGTCTCCGGGCTTCTGATAAGCTCGATGTTCTTGAGGTCCCAGATCATGACTCATGAGATAATCCGCGTGGTGATACAATACCGTATCAGTAAATTGCCATTAATATTAGAGATGGTCCTGACTTACCACCGTGACGGTTCAAAGTTCAAACCGGACTTTTGGTGAAGTAAACCAAAGGGCTCGGTTCTATGTTCGATGGTCCTTTCAATCGACCTTGACAGTTTGAGCGTGATTGAAACTTGAATGTGCTCGAAGACTGAACGTCACTGCATCACCACAAGCTTGAGCGATGAATTGAATCAATTGATACTTAACCAAACTTCGCGAATAATTAAAGAGGTTCGTCAGCTCGATTTCCCACGGTCAAAGGGTATTCTGATGGTTAGCCACACCGGGGTAAACTTATCTGACCTGTATGATTGGTACGCTCAGAGTTCACATTGTTCGAATTGACTTCGAACGTGTTGCATACGCCGCTGCGTCATTTTTCGCGTATCTCTATGAGACGCAGGTCCTGCATTTCAAATGCCCTTTTGCTGCCAGCAGTACATATGTATGACCGTTTACAGATTGAAGACGATCCTTCAAGCTGTTCACGACCATGGGTTTGTTGCACTCTAGCAGGGACATTTGGTTGGCCATTAAGGACCTCTTCCTCGCGGGGTCCTTGCCAGGCTCAACGATATGCGTCTCAGCTCTGATACTGGTGTCCCTCTATCTCCTGCAAGTCTATCGCCGAAGCCAACGAACGACACGCATACGAGGACCTCAAAGCCCAGGTTGGGTGTTTGGCTTCTCCAAGACAGTGCTAAACTCCATCGCTACCACTGAACTATATGAACGTTGGGCCGTAGAGTACGGTCCAGTGTACAGGGTCCCCCTCGCCTTGGGAGAATCCAGGGTCATACTATGGGACCCAAAGGCAATCGCTCATTTCTTTGCAAGAGACACGTGGTTGTATAACCTAACTCCATTCAACAAGCTCACCATTAGCATAACTGTATGTCCCTTTACCTCCTTGTACGGCTTTATGGTCATCGTGAGCTTCTGCGACCTAACAGGCTGGACGAGGAATTATGTGGGCCGATGGTGAAAGTCACAAAAGGTCGGAACTATAACCTTCAAGTCGTGCCAAACTAAATTCAAGCCATTCTCTATCATCATCAGGCAGCGCAAGGCTCTCAACCTTCGTTTCTCCACTACGGAAGTTTTTGGGACGCTCACGGGCAGTGCTCCTGCAGTCGCTTTGTCCCCGCCAGAGCAAGAATTTGAGAATGAGACTCCAACCTCTGAAAAGGCTTGGGACCCCGATTCCGCCGCCTGCTATACCTGGCAATTTCCTTGCTCCGTCACATTCTCAGTTCCACGATCATTCAGACGAAGGAGCTTTTTACCAGTCGCAGATGCAGCAAGCATTCCTTCGCTGTCACCTGTGTCCTTTCTGGAACGCCTATCGTACGATGATGGCGCGGATGAGCCCACTGGGGCCCAGTATGACCTCAAGTCCGGTCCCAGATGCAGATTGCGTCGACTTTGAGCAATTTTTGTGAGGACAAAGAGCGGGCCGACTCTGATCACAAGCAAACGTTAGCTATCCATTATACCTGGTACCCTAATCGGGTCCAGGAATTGGGTATCCGAACAGACTCCAGGCTGGCTGCCGCTAGTAGTGAGTATAGCATCAGCAAATGCACTGAAATGAACGCTTGACTTACGCGCGTTACGGACACTTACGAACCCTTACGAATTCAGTAGCGCACTCATGCGATTGGTGGAGATGCTGAACACCAATATAATTCACCGTATCTGGCTGATAATTAGTGTTGCCGCAGCTCTGGCTTGAGGCCGGCTTTAGCCGCGAGCGGAGCTACAATTAGGCTAGCTGTGTACCAAATTAAGCTTACATAATATATGGCTCGGTCCGGTCATTTGAGCCTAGTGTTGGCGTGGCTCCGGCTTATTGCCGGTTTAAGCCGGGGCCATACATGTGACTTCGGGCTTATTTAATTTAAGCTTTGACTCAGCTCGAGAACCCCAGCCAAGTCAATTTGGGGGCTTAAATATTTATTTTAAACTATAGATTAAAAATAGAATTTAATTTAGAACTATCGAAGATCAAACTACCTACGCATGATCGATAATCACACGAGCGCTAATGGCCCCCCAAGATCCAGTGAGTCGTTATTTCGTTAGCGTTCGATCTAAAACTAAAGTAAATCAGGAATTATACTGCGCTTCTCCCCCACGGCAGCTACGCGAGCCATCCGTGACGAAGAAACGCTGCAAAAGGGCGCGGGTCCCGTGGAGATCGAGGTGGCGGCGTTGGGTGTTGAAGATGCTTGGTCGGGAAGGCGGTAGCGGAGAGTTCTTGTAGCGCCGTCGAGCCGCGTGAGCATCGTCTACAAAATCCCCTACCATGAAACTCATAGTCCGCTCTCCGTGCCTTCCTCGCCTCATTCTCTTCTATCGTCCATTCCCAATTCTTCTGCCGCTCCACATCCTCTCCCCGATCCTCCGCTTCAGCCTGTGTGCGCAGCACCTCTGCAAGTTTCCGTTGTCGTTCTAGCCGTGGACACGCTGGAGGTGGCGGGTGAAAATGACCGTTTGAAGGGAGCGCCAGCCTTCTTGGTGAAAAAGTGGAGATGATGGAGGTAGCTTGGAAGTTGGGGAGTAAGAGGGTGCGGCGGCGGCGTAGAAAGGATTAACATCACATGGTTAGCAGTAACATGGAGCGTATTGATATCGTGCTCACCAAGGATGGGTGACTGATCCGCAACCGTCATACCAGCAGCTTGCTCGAGATACGAACCACCATCAGATAAGCCGTCCCATATCAGCGTCCTCCATAGCTAGGCAGTTTCTTTTTGAGGTGCTCTCTAATATCCTTGATGAGCCGTCTCATGCTCAGAAGATGGATTACTATACCGAGTGTATATGGCACCGGTGGCATATGGATGGTTGGGCATGCTCGTGAGTTCGGGATCATGGCTGGAGTGATCGTCAACAGGAGGGGGGGACGAAAGTGCGATACTGACCCCTTCCCCGCTTGCTGTAGTAGGGGCTGGAGAAATCCCTATGATGATGATGCTTTCCTCACCAGCTCCGTTGTGCGAACCACCCGCAGGGTCACTCAAATGAATAACGTTGGTTTCCTCTGTCGCTGGTCCCAGGGCTGGTCTCTTGTCAACAGGTGTGCCGAGTAAATCACTCAGATCTCCGCAAGGTGCGCATGCTTTAAGCAGTGCAGTTTTGCCCTAGGACTCGTTGCGGACATGGCGAGTGCTTTGAGGATCCGAGAGCGACTTTTGTGAATTGGATTTACCAAGGGAGTGAGATTGTGAGCCCGTGAATGAGTACGAACTAGAGCGCCCGCGAGAATTTGAATGAGTTTGGGAATGAGAATGGGAATGAGATCGGGAGTGCGAAGAACATGCAGCGTTGACGGCGGGAGCAATGCTCTGAGCTCCTAGGAGCGTGCATGCAGCCAGATATTCTAGGGTTGTGCTGCCCTCTTGCTTGTGCCCAGGACGACTATGACTTCGTGACAATGACCTGGCACGAGCGCGGGAGAGGGAGCGGGTTCGGCTGTTCCCAAAAGAATGCGACGCCTGGTGTTGCCACCGTTTTCGTTGTGCTTCTAGAACCTCGCCTTCTTCAAGAACTCTGCAGAAGCACTTGGTTACTAGATAACTACCTACAAAAAATGTAGCTTACTGGGTCAACGATGGCACAGAGGCTGACGGACGGAGTTCCTGTTGCACAGTCGATGGGCCCGGTACAGATTCATCTTCCTTGGGGCTTGTGTTCCGAACTGGGTCTGGATCTGGATCTGGGCGTTGTTGAGGCGTAGACGCAGTACGAGGTCTGCCAGATATAGAGGGGCCAGACAGGATATCAACGGCCGACCTGGATTTCAACAAAACATGGTGTTCCTTCCGTACATCATGTGTAGCTGACAACACTTGTGGTCTCCCGCCACGTATAGCAGGACTGAGGCGCGGTGATGCACCCTCAGCGACAGGTGTGATTGGTGGACTGATGATTCGTCCGCTACTTCCTCCGTATTGCCCATGTGCGCGCTCAGACCTCAGGCACGGACGTGGAAAGAATAACGCGTCACACCATGTCTCGGGGGATAGCCAGCGATCGACACCTGATACTGGTGGCGTTGATTTTGTGCTCTGTTGCGAAGGCTGCTTGCTGTGTGATGTGGCGGAAAGGTTCGGGGTGGAGACAGAGCCGTCGAGGATGCGACCGTGTCGGGTCGATGGCACTGAATCTGCAGGTGTTGGATATTCAGGGGATGGCGTGAGGACCAAGACAAAAGTGAAGACGCACGCCAAGATATTCATGCAAGGGGAGAACCAAACGAAAAACAACTGGTACCATCGAGTCTCGAGACGTCCCTCTGCTGGCACCGGCGCGTTTCGTGCGGTCAAGTAAAAGGATGAAACTGCTGAGAGAAGGGGAAATTTAGTTGAGGACGTACGTGTGTGTATTTAAATTCCACTGGCAGCTGACGCGTCGACAATGAGACCGGACAACATGATGATATATCCAATGCCGCCATAGATCAGGCTGAGTATGGTGAGGGACTTACACTCGTATCAGCCGTTCTACTCTAATAACAATGGTTTAACAATCATAAAGATGGGAGAAAAAAAGGCGCACCTAGTACTGAGAGGATTATAGCGCAGAAGATGCATGGTAGATACCGTCACCTTCACGATGTCATAAATCATCAGAGCGAGGTGACACTCAGCAAATGAAAGCGGTGAAAGAAAGACAGTCAAGCAAAGAGAGAATATATAGTTGAAAATTGAAATCATAATACCACGCGAGAGACATTGCGAAGTAGCGCAAAGAAGAAACAAAGAGTAAAAGCAAACATCACATGTCGTAGGTAATAGGAGTATCATCAATATCATCACACTCCTCCTCTGCAATAGCTCTGAGGAGGGTGTCATAAACATCACCTGTCATTCCGCTGCTGGAAAATGTCAAAAGAGTGTTAGTCTCCTCTCCCTCGCCCAACGCCTGATACTCCATAGCCTTTTGCGACGCGGCCCAACCTTTCGTAAAGTTAAGTCGTTCTTTTTTCACGAGAAACTTTACCACCTGCAGGGCCTCCATCAGGACCGGGCTCATGCGATTACGTTTCTTCGTGTCCGTCTCACTACTGGACGAAAATACTCGCTCGCATGGAACGGCAGATGCCTGTATAGGGAGGTAGTCCATCGCGATGCCATAAAGCGTCGGAAATAAGGTCTCCGAGACCTGGTGAACACCTCATGGTCAATAAATATTTTAATTGTAGAGATATGGGACGCTTACCATCCAGAACCCAAGTATGTCTGTTCCCTTGGGGCTGAGATTAGCCGTAGAGTAGGCCTCGAATTCTTGCTCGACTGTTTGGGCGCCGCTGTTGTGACATGGCAGGACGCCAATGTCAGGAAGATTATAAAGACGGGAGCCTAGTGAGGGCAGTTGTCGCTGAGGTCTTACTTCATTAGCTGGAGGCGCGACGGGTGCTGAGCTGTTCGTGGTTCGTTTTGATGCATCTGTGTGTGCTAATATTAGATCAAAGTTGCGTTGTTATTGGTTTGACAGACAGTACCAGATCGATGATATGTTTCTCTACATCTTTAACCAGTTGTTCCGCCCAACGACTCCGAACCCATGACATTCGGACTGCAGGATCAACAACTATAAATGTAATCGTGAGCAACCAAATATTTAAAAAAGATACCAGACTCACGCATAGCGACTGCATAGGCATTTGTGGCGCCCAGCCTGTCGTCATACTTATCTGCCCAAATCAAACCTATCTCAACAAGAGGGCCGCAGTGTGGGACGTGTTTGGCCAAAGAAGTCCACCGCTCGATCAACGTTTCGAATGCCGGGTATGTACCACTTAGCATGGGAGTGCGTTCGCCCGACATGGATTGTTGGGCAGCGTGGGGCGCCTAGTATAGAATGATCAGATGGACCGGAAGTTTGAAGATACTAAAACTAACCTCTAGGATTACTTCGACATCCTGTAGGAACTGCCACTCCATCGGACTCAACTTGAACTTGCTGATGGAGCGCTGAGTGGGAGAGTCGAAAAATAAATTTACTGCCTGGGTAAAATATTAGCTTATGACAAATATTTCATGCGTGATGCCTTACCTGGTGAAGGGCTCGTAAACGGTTGAGCATGATGTAGACTGAATCCCAACGGGTTGCCTCATCAAGCAGGAGTTCGACAACAGGGAGGCGTAGTGTCTTGCCCGCGTCATCTTGGAACCACTCCTTCTCGTTACCTGTGATGATCGTGTCCCTGAAAGAATTACGTCGCTGGTTGGACGCGCGAACCGTGCGCACAAGGTCCCTAGCTCTGCTGATAGCTTTCCCTGTCACCGCTTCTAGGTACTCCGCCTTGATGATCGTGCGATCGCCGACTACCCAACGTTCATTCACGAGCGAAAAGTCGGCATTGTGGTAATCATCAATAATATGCTTGACACATATATTGATGATATGCGGGAAGCATGGGATTCTGTGCTCGATGGGGTGAAAATCAACACCACGGCACTCCAGTTTCTCCGAAAGCGCTCGCATGGAAACCTGGTTGCATGCGGCGTTGTCTAAGGTAAAATGACCAGTCTAAACAAAGTCAGAGCGTGTTATACGGTACAATTAAACACTGACCTTTTTAGTCACAGCGGCGCGATCAAGAAGATGCAAGAGGACTCCTGCCAGGAATTCGCCAGTGTGACTGCCTGGAATGTGATGGAATCCAATAAGCGCAGCCCTCAGAACGAGCATGGAACTGTGGTCGGCCTTAGCAATCCAATGAGCAGTAAGTGCCATGAATGGGCGAATGTTAGAATCCGACCAGAGGTCAGATGTGAATGCGACCTTTCCCTGGGCGGCCTAAAAAATATAAGGCGCTTTGTAGGGTCTTGACAGCTGTAGACTTACCGCAAGATCCCTCTTCAACGCATTGAAGTATTCGTGAAAAGCGTCGATAACTAACTCGCGAACTTTGGTACGGTGAAATATGTCGCTCTCGGTCACCGATGGCCGCAGAAGACGGATCAGACGACGAAATTCCGGACATTCGATGATATTTATCGCCTGAGGACAATTATTAAACATTGTGTGTAGAAAGTATACATTGACTCACCTGGTCGTCCGCAATGATAAATTTGACAATCTGTTTGTGCATTTCGTCCAGACTAAATGCAGGCAATGCGTCGTCTGGGACTGACAGGCTAGTTCCGGGGAGTGGGCCAGGAGTAGGGGGAGTACCGAGTGAGTCTAGTGTGTAAGCCGGATCCTTCAGCCTTTGACGCATGGTCGCGACCGTCCAGCCTTCATCCAAAAAAGTATTCAAACGTGATGACTTATGGAGGACATGCCAGTGCTGACGCTCTGCCTCCTCCAGGTAAGTCTCAGTATGGTCGTTGAAGGCGTGTGCACGACGAGCTGAAGTGCCTGTACTATGAAGGTATGACATGACGTGGTGAGTGTTGTCGTTCGCATGGATTTTTCTGGTGAAGGATGTCAGAAAAAATGATAGACTCCAGACACGATACTCACTCGCAGGCTATGCATATATTCGACCGAGTGTCAGGGTCCTGTCTGAAGAAGAAGTGGACATCGGCAGATGATTTAGGCAGTTTGACTCGGCCACCAGTGGCCAGAGGGTCGGTTAGAATGGTACTCATCGCGGTCTGCAGTGGACTATGGCCTGCAGCAGGCCCAACTGCAGGCGCAGGTGGGTTGACCACTTCGTCCTCCTCATCCCCAGAGACGTTCTCAAGGTGGAAGGATTCCCCGTCATCTGAGGCATTTTCACGAAATCTAACGGGACGCTGACGATGCCTTTGAGGGTTACGAAGTATATTTGCATTCACTGCAGCAGCGATTGGAGCGGGAGCAGCTGTGGGAGTAGCGGTAACAGCAATGGGAGTTGGAGTGATAGGAGCGGGAGGAATTGGATCAACGGTGGGGACAGCGACAGCGACTCTGGCAGTAAGCTGGGTAGTGTTCTTCCGTCGAGGAGGCATGTTGGTGGCGGTGGTGGTGATGATGATCCAACTAACAGCAGAATTACCGGTCTAGATATATCATGACATCTGGGGAAACCCCAGAACATGCCGATGTGCAGTGATCTTGAGTCCCTGATGGAAAAGCCCAGAGAACAATTGTCACGAGGTATGAGTCCGCAACTTATACATGCCTCATGCAAGTCAAATCTAATTCAGCGGTGAGTGGGGGGTGAAAAAAAACTCCCGCAATTGTGCATACCTGCAGAGAATCAACTCCAGCTTGAAACTCCAGACTCCAGAGGGTCCAAAGGCTTGAAATCAAGCATGTACGTCTTCATCCTCAGGTGTAGTTGAATGATCGATATGATCAGAACAAGATTTCCATCGATAAGCACTCACTGAGTCGTCGTTATTATGTGGTATGGCTGTATTGCCGATTGTGATGATTCAGGAAGTCACGATGAGTCCCTCGCGAGTTACGAAGGCCATCTCCAGGCAAGGCTGCAGCCTGCAGGATGTTGAAAGATAAGAGGCGCTGCGTGGGAGTGGAAGTTTTTCAGATATCAATATATCTGGTTCGGTGGTTATTGCATCCGCCACGTCATATGTATGCTGCAAAGCTCGTTGTAAGAAATTGTATACGAATCCTACTATATCACAAAGTACGCGTACAGTACTTGCTTGTACAAACTACTCCATACAGGTGTCCAATAGCATCATGATCTAAGTCTTTTCCGGCGTGGAGTTGAAGATGTTGCATGTAATGGGGAGTCATTTCGTGGGCGCAAACTTGCAAATTGCAATCACATTAGTTCGTAAGTACTAAGATAAATGGACTACTCACACACGAGTCGATCTGCGAAGCGGCGGGCATGGAGGCACTGCCTCAATTACACAGGGTCCGAAGAGTAGAGGGGAATGTGTGATAGGTACATCAGGCTGGTTTATATCCAGCAAGCACGCAGCTGGTGCAGGTGGTGTAGAACGAAGTACGTGAAGCAATGAGCGAAGGTGGTTATAGTCGGGATCCTCTGAGAACGCGAGTGAGCGCGTGTAAATGAGAATTGTTGCGAACTCGACAGGAATTCCATGACATAAATCTTCGATGGTGGTGTTCACTTTGCGCTCGAGTATGGAAGCGCTGGAAAGTTTCTCTTGGTCACTGGTTAACCATGGAAGGGAGCCCTGCAAGAAGTATATCAACATGTACGTAAGTGACTCGAGATCGTCACGACGGCCTGGTTCGACTCCCAAGTGATTGTTGATTGACGCAAATGCAGGAGTGCCAGTGAGACGTTGACCTTGGCGAAATGGAATATGGACACTGGTTGACATATTCCAGAATTCCTTCGCTGATGCCGAAATCAATAATAAAGGCAGTGTGCCTCAAATCGCCAAGACCCAGAACAACATTCTGTGGTTTGATGTCACCGTGAATATAACTGTGCGAGTGAATGTATTCGAGACGTGAGAGCTGGGGAAAGGGGTTAGTGATCTGTACATGCATGATGCAATCCGCACACCGACTGACCAGCTGATCTCCTAGATTTATGACAGTGTCAAGGCTGAATTTTCGGCTGTGGGAAAGGAAGAGACTGTGGAGGGATGGCCCAAGGAGATCGAGAACGAGAGCATGATATGTCGACTCCCTACCGAACCAGAGGGCGCGGGGAATACCAACACCACCTTCAAGGTGTTTCAAAATCTTGTATTCGCGCTGCACGGAAGATGAGCGGGTGATGGGTTCGAGTTTGACGGCAACTGCATCATCCTTTATGATGTTCCGCGCATGATACACGACAGCTAATGGGGTTTCAATGTCAAATTCAACATGTAGTCAGTAATCATGATATGAAAATAACATACCATACGAGCCGGATCCCAATACATCTCCTAACCTAAATCTTCCATCAACTCGAACGGGGACCTTATCCATAGTGTATACAAGTAACAATAGCCCACGAGTAGAGAAATCCAGTGAATCCGACCAACAACACTGGAGGCAACAAAAAAGCTATTCTTACACACAACCACGTAGCTTGAGCTGGCTTGAGCTGGCTTAAAGCGGTTCAAGCCGCGGTTCATAAATTTTTGGCTTGTGAAAGTTGTAGCTGGTTCACATGGCTAATGAATCGGACCAAGTCAGTGATCAGTGGCTTGGCTAACGGGTATCGCCAAACTTCTGGCAAACCGGTAAATACCGAACCGGAGCCAGCCATAGCCGAGCCGTGGCACTACTACTGATAATAGTTATCTTTCGCTAAGATGCGATACTCAGAAATGCGATACCATAGATGCGATGCGATAGATGCGATTCAATAGATGCGCAGACAATCAAATGTACCACAGGCAGATAATCAATTGTACTACGGGCAGCAGGTAGCGTCTACATTAAACCAGAGTGCATTGTATTGAAGACCTCTTTGTCAGAAAACGTATTCAAGTAGTATTCGTCGCAGATCTCCATCGCGTTTGCGGCACTAATCGTACGATCCATCTTCGACCCATACACAGGAATAAGCTTGATGGCACAGGTGACCACTGTGAGTGGAATGATGCTGCCGGTGGCCTGTGCCATCCCGATGATAGATGTGTTTCACGCGGTACATGCCAGCGCTCATATCCTCTGTAGGCGTTGCTGTGATCTGAAAGTACTGAACGTATAGCAGGGGAGAGTCTTCAAGATAGCGGGGCAGTGTATGACCTTTCTTCGTGACGGCTTGAAAAATGCAATGGACTTGTGCGATGTAGGTATCTGCACAGGCTTGTAAGTGCATGAATAACGACGGCAGTCAGATACTCACCATCGTTAGCAGGCAATTGCACGAGCACTGCGTCACAATTACCCAAAGGGAAGGTGTCCGATGGTGGAAACACTTGAACAATTTGGCTGGGCATCACGACTCGCGACTTGAAGGTAGATAGCAGCTGTAAACGAAATTTGTTCCATGTCCTGACTGAATCTCGTGTACAGGTCCAGGCCGTTGTCGGGGTGTTCTGGGACGAATCGTTGATATATTCTGTGAGCACCGCGCCGAAATCAGGGAGGGAGTAGAGAGATTGCAAATCAGTGATAGAAAGGGACTTGTGATCGGGGGAGACGGTGACGTGAAAAGCAGCATTAGCTTCAACGGACAAAATTCCCTTCAGAAAATGGTTTTGGATGGGATGCAGGCCATGGAAGTGCTTCTGCTCGCTGGGGAGCACACGCGCTATCCAGGCCAGTGTGGGATCTGTCTCTGCAACAATACTATCTTCGGTTGCAATCGCATTCACGAGCGGTGTGCCGTGCGAATGCAAGAGGGTATACAGATTGAAACGACACATGGTTTCATCGCGATTGAGTATCTGGACGACCTGTAGGGTAAAATTCCTGGCTTGGCGACTAGTCCGTTCGAAAGGAAATTTACAGTGCGTGATCAGGAGCCGTTCGCTGACATCGGCTGAGAACTGTAGCAAACTACCGATATCTTTGATAGACCCCGCAAAACTGTGAAACAATTCGATCTTCGGGATGGAGAAGTTGTTGATCGTTCCACTCTTGCCTCTCCGAGCACCAGTGTCGAGTATCGCTTGCTTCAGCCTATGAAACTCGCCGAGGGAGTGCACCATATCATCAATGGACGAGTCGGTATGGATGGGGCTCTGTGCCTGGTAGATGAACTCGGTGAGGAAACAGATAGCATGTACGAAATTGGGGGTTGTGTTCGCTGCGCCAGCGATCGTGGCAACGATGGTCCGTTCGATGTCGCGATGTTCTCGGCAGGTCATCTGGCTGATGTGGGAGATACCGGACCCAAAATGATGTGTCCCGACTCGTTTATGATGCGCCTTGTAGCGAGCATCGAGTTCATCCTCCCCAACAACCTCCTTGCACCATTTCAAAGGATGGTCGCCAAAATATTTGTGACACGTGTGAAGCAGTTCGCCGGGCAAAAAAGAGCTTGGATCTGCATACGGCCAATCTCTCCAATATGGCTGATGAACACCGCTGAGCAGCAATGCTTTGGCTTCACGTTGGAAGAGCGGTACATTCCATGGATCAACGCGTTGGCATAAGTCGTAGATGAGCTTGAGTGTGTGGTCACCTGTTCGACGGGGGAAAAGTTGTGCACTACCAAAGTCACTTTGGGTAGCCATTGTAAGTGGTGATGCGCTCTTTGAGACACAAGCAATGAGCTGTGCCTCAGGGAGATCGGCTGTGTATGCGACGAGTGGAGTGAAACAGTGCCGGAGATAACCCATGGGATCTGGCATGTATTCGCCGATCCTCGTAGCCACCTTGCATTTGGCGAATATCAAATCCATGCACTTGTGGAACAAACGAGCGTGGAGGAGCGTTTGAAAATCCCCGTGAACGTCAAACTTTGGAATCGGGATGAATGCAACACAACTCCATGCGTGAGCAGTGGCCTTCATCCGAACTTCAGATTGGATATTGCCGATCGTAAGGAACACTGGGTGCATTTCTAATCCACCTGACATCCTGGTTACGGGTGTTTTGTCCGATGCAAGGATGATTGGTATGATGGTTGCACCTTCTGGAAGGTTGTTCTGCAGAGCGCTGAGTGATTCTGCCTTACTACTAACAAAGAGCCATACCTGAATAGCGAAAGCCCTGTTGGCAGTAAAGAATTCGCCGTATTCGCGTTCAGAGCCGACCATAACAATGTGAGGATCGTACATCATATGGTTGGAAAATATTGGGTTTGCGAAGATATCCTTGACGACTTCGAGGCCGTCACGCCAGATTAGCTCGATTGGCCTTATGGTTGTGTAGTTGGTAAACTTGAGTGTTGTTGATTGCCACGCTGGGCCACTTGGTAATGCATCGATCCAGCCAAATAGCTGATCTGCGCTCTTGAAGGATGGGCTGGGTCTGGATTTAAACTTGTGCAGGGCTCATGGTCAGCGCAGTCAGAACTGCAGATACAGATAACACCGCTCACCCAATCTAGCTTCAGAAACTTGTTAATATCAGTTTGTGTCAACCGCTGGATGAGAAATTCTGCTAGTTGCCATTCAGCCTGATCAACGAAAGGGTACGATGAATTTATTGCTCTGCGGCGCCCTTGGTCTGAATCATGATCCTCCATTTCCTGTAAGACATTTCGTCCCCGTCCAAAAAGGTAGCCTGATTTTGAATGGTACTGGCCAGTGACCTCTTCCCGGTTGTTATCGCCTCGTTGGAAAGCTGGAGGGACTGGCAAGCGGTAAGTGGGCTCGCGGCTCCAACAAGAATGCGCCTGATCATTGAGATGATCTACAACAGCAAGGTTTGACGCGAACCCTAGTCGGCAATTTGGACATTGTACAGAGGGAACACTAACAAAGTCGGTCAGTTACTGCTGTACCATTTGATGAACTCACCTGTGATGATTTCGTATTTCCAGCCCAGTTGCAGCGCACCCTTCTGCCTGTTCCATCGTGGTGTGCTCATGGTCTGTTAGAAGAAAAATCACTAAGTTCTTCAAACTCCGACATCTCTTGCTGAATACTCACCACCGATAACGACGTCTAGACAGCGTTATGATTCCAGGTTCTCTCAATAATGCTCTTCCATCGTCTGTATCTGTTACATCAGGATCCAGTGGTCGAACTCGTGTCGACTCCTTCCAAATTTCTAACCCTTCCAAACCACTGGAAGAGAAGGTCATGACTTTGACCTCCCCGCCTTTAGAGCCCAAGTCGTTTCCCTTTCCACGCTCAGAGACCTACTCTCTGATTTCAAACCGCTCTGATTCCGAATCACTTATCGGCAGCACTCGCAGTTCCCGGGGTGGAGCGCGGTCTGCAAACAGAAGCCACCCGTACTCGCGTGTTGGCGCTCCCACCCAGCTGGAGCTACGTTTTACCCGCAAGGCAATTCAAAGAAACTCTGACATCACCCTTACTGATGTCATAAAGGCAAGCAGGCCTTTTATTTTGTAACTGATGAGTTTTTTAACTGCAGCAGGGGCGAGACATTTTTTTGAGCGGTCTCTCATCTTTGTCAGATGACACCATAACATTGGCGGCGCACACCAAACATGCTACACGAGAAAGTCTCCATCACAAGGTCAAGCAGCTCGGTTGGGAGATCCAGGAGGTACAATATAGCGAGCAACTTCTCAAAGTGTTTGAGCGGAAGGAAAAGAAGCGACTGAACATGGCAGAGTCAGATTTTCGCCTGTTCCAGAAGCTCTTAGTGGGCCGCGAACTTCCAGCGCTACAGCAGGATGCTGAATACTTGGAGGAATCACACGATTCTGAGCTCGAATCCCTAGCCACAGCTGACGAGCAGCTCTACCAAATCTCGTCAATCTCACCGCTTGCAAGACAATACGTCTCCCACAGGCTGCCGAACAGTAGTGACACAGAGTACGAGCCTGGTGAGGAGGCTTACGAGGAGGAACAATCTGACAATGGTTCTGTAAATAGTGATTACGGTGTTTTGGACGGTAAGAGAATATTCTCTACCCCCTAAAGCACAAAAATAGCTCACAAACCTACCCTTTCAGGCTGATCGTCGCCCACAAGTGTGGTCAGATGCTACCCATACTACTTTTTTGGTACCAATTCAAATACTTCTGTCGGCGCCCTACGACTCATTCCTATCGTGAAACCCTATTCTCATTTGTACAATGTACTATAGTGGTTTGAATAGCAGAAGCATGCATTTCATCGATTGTCGATGAGGGACAAAGTTCACCGCACCTTTTATGATTCAATGACTAACTAGCTATCTTACACCGCAACCACCATGAACAACTCTCCACCGCGACCAGCAAGATCCACTGCCAGGCGCAAGCCCAGCGCCGCAAGAGTAAGTACCTTTTTCAGCCTTTCGTTTCTGTTACTGACCATTGAATCTACAGAAAGGTTTCCGCCCGGGAATACACTCAGATCTTAATCCAAGCGGGCAGGCTGTCACGAATCAGCTTGGCTTAGCTGGCGACCGCGCAGCAACACCCACGGAATACCAGCAGCACCCGCAACCCACGCCTCAACCCCATTACCATCCGCAACCATCCCAGTACCATCCGCCTCCCCAGCCTCAACCCCAGTACCATCTGCAACCCCCTCCTCAACCACAGTACCATCCACTTCAACTCCAGTACGATCCACAACCTCCGCCCCAACCCCAATACCACCCGCAACCCGCAACCCCCGTTTCAACCCCCACCTCAACCCCAATACCACCCACAACCCCCACCTCAACCCCAATACCACCCACAACCCCCACCTCAACCCCAGTACCACGCTGATCGGAACGAGGACAGAGCAGTGGCAGAGGCGTACGCCGCCGCATTCACGCTACTTCGGGGTGGGTCGTCATCGAGGCTCCCACCACAGTCGGATTCGATTCAAGATGGCCCTTTGGCCCCATGGGGGGCCGCACGGCTCGTCGCCCTTGCACCCCTCCACCCAGGAGAGACGATCCACGGGGAAAGAACCCAGGGCGTAATCCGAGTAAGTCATCCCCCGAGCGCGCCCGTGACCGAGTATCCACCCGACACACAGACCCAAAAACATCTATTCGACACCGGGAGACGACGACGTAACGCTCGACTCCCCCCCACACCAGAAATACCCATGGCCGTCGTACCGAATCCTCCTGCTGTGCCAATCGCGGACCCACCTATCTCGAGACGCGTTAAGCTCTCGACAACATTAATGCGAAAATACAAAGAGGCTGCGAAGGAACATCTTCGCAGCCTCATCCTGAACGCGGATCCCAAAATGGACGGGGCTCCCGAAGACGAGCTTCGCAACAAAATGATCGATACCGCACTGCAAATCGCACAAACGAAAATCGGTCAAGGTAAGCTCATTCGATCCGAATTATCAAGACACTAATGAGTTTCATAGAGGAAATCGAGGATATCAAGGGGATCAACCACTATATGGTGGCTTCGTTAGCAGATATGCGACGAAGCTTCAAATCTTACGCTTTGAACACTGTTCCAGTTGGTTACCATCTACATCTACCATTATTTTCTGAGGAGGACCAGCCGGCGCACACGCGAGACTGAATCAAAATTCTACTCGAGGATTCAGAGTACTTGCACGAAATTGAACAGGTAAGTATCCTCATCAAATCAGTGGGGGTGTTTGGCTTACTTGGCCACAGACCATCGACGGCACAGAGATTAAACGGCCCCTGGAGAACAAGGTCCTCATCAACACGGTCATTGACCTGTTGAAAGGGGGCCTATCAGACGTGATACATGGTCCGCTCGATCGTTTGTTTGCAGTGTGTGGTGCAACAATTCGTTGCGTGCTACAGGCTTATCGAACTGGTCAATTCATTGATGTCTCGGTGAACTCTACTGCCTTTGATGATGCTTACCACGAAATCATAGCTTACATTACTACAACCATCCGTGCCTCGCATACCTTGCGTGAAAGGTTTGATTCTGTACAACAGGCAATTCTTAAACGAGTACTCGTGAATTAGTCGCAGTAGATTTGTGTAGCCCTCGTAATCAATGATAATTGAATCAATGTCTGATAATCATCGATTCGGAGACTGATTTGACGCTGATAATGTTGATCTCTTCCTCGCTTCCTCGTTTGTTGCAGTCAGATCTCCGTTGCTACATTTTTGGTCTAGTTACATACTAAATACAGCTCGACCGAGACTATACTAAAGATGGATCATAAAACGATGCTTGAACGACGAATTAAACTCTAGATGTATGATGTCATCTTAATGTGTGTCACGTGGTCTGATGCCCGTCTGCGACGTCTTTTTAATTTTATGATGACGGTCCAACCTGATCAATCATCAATCATCATTAAATGGACGAGTCGCTTCTTGTTGCGAGCTTCTCGCACGCTGTCAAAATTCCGGTCGCCTGGTATTACAGTTGAACCGGCGAGACCAACTAAACAGGGTCAATGCCTCACGCTAAGATATACGAGGTGAGGATGCCTGTCTAAAAAGCCTTCGAAAATGCCGTGGGGAGCATTTGAACGAAGGTACCTCAAACGAGGTAAGCATATTCCCCTCGCGTTGTATTCGGTTCACAAAATAATAAAAGGTCATCCAGTATTCTGTTACTGCCAGATCATACCCTTGTTCTCAACCATGGGTGTGTCGCAAAGCACGCACTACGGCGGGGACATTTGGCTTGCCTTGAAGGACCTCTGCCTCTCAGTGTCCCTAACAAGTTCAACGACACGTGTCTCAGTTCTGATACTGACGTCCCTCTATCTCCTGCAAGTGTATCGCCGAAACCAACGAATGACACGCATACGAGGACCTCAGAGCCCAAGTTGGGTGTTTGGCTTGTCCAAGACATTGCTAGATTCTATCGCTACTACTGAACTATACGAACGTTGGGCCGTAGAGTACGGTCCAGTGTACAGGGTTCCCATCGCCTTAGGAGAATCCAGGGTCATACTATGGGACCCAAAAGCGGTCTCTCATTTCTTTGCAAGAGACACGGCGTCGTATGAACAAACTCCGTTCAACAAGCTCGCCGTTAGCATCACTGTATGTCCCTCTACCTCTTTGCATAGCTATATGGTCATCGTGAGCTTCTGCGACTGACAGGTTGGACGAGGACTTTTGTGGTCTAATGGTGAAAGTCACAAAAGGTCTGAATTATGACCTTTTCGTTGTGCCGAGCTAAATTAACGTCATTCTCTCTCATTCATCAGGCAGCGCAAGGCTATCAACCCTGCCTTTGGCCCAGCTGCCATCCGGGGCTTAACATATATCTTCCAAGATTCCGCTCACAAGGTCAGCCACTAATTGTTCATCCGTCACTTGACTCAAAATTGGTCACAGACAATGGCCGCTTGGGACGCTGAGATAGGATCGAACCAGGGAACTCATTCCGCTGTAATTGATGTTCAACAATGGTATTTATTTTCTCTCCCAATATTTCCTGCTCGCGCACTCAGACATACATTTTGTAGGATGAATCACATTACGTATGTATATCCATGACTCTCTACTAGGCTGCTGTCTCATGCAACACCCGCCACGTAGACTTGACAGTTTAGGCATAGCCGTCCTGTCCCATGACTTCGGCGCACTCCATGGCCATCAGTCTGATGTCCAGTACGTCCTGAATGCGGCTAGTTCAGCTTCCAATGCTTCGCCCGACTTGGCCGTCCTTGCACAAATCTTTCCTTCCGTCCTGAGGCTGCCATTGCCTCACACACGGTTCTTCAAGAAGCTGGCCGTGAGTCTTGGTAAAATATGCAACGAGACGCTATCGCGAACGCGCAAAGCAAAAGAGGCTGGCGCCGCCGAGCAAGGGGACAAATCATGCTTGAATTTGCTTGGTGAGTTCTGCCCTTGATTTCCCGAATTGCAAACGCTAACACTGCTGTGTAGTAAAAGCGGAGGATTGTGGTGAGAGCGCGGGACTGACTCACGAAGAAGTGCTAGCCCAGGTATAATCATGGAAGTCCACGAAGATATGTGACACTGATTTCGATCTCCATCAGGCAAGAGTTCTACTTATCGCCGGCTTTGAGACTACCTCAGGTAACTTGTATTCGTCTAGCAAAAAAACACCACACGCTGACCATTCCTTGCATTTCATCAGTCACCATGACAGTAAGTTTTGAATCGTGCATTGCTTTGCCCACGTTTCTCAACTTCACAGTGGGCTTTGATCCAACTTGCGAGGAATCCAGACATGCAGATGAGGCTTCGCGACGAGTGTCTAGACTTTGGGTCAACCCCCTCATACGACGACCTCACGAATAAGCTTCCGTATCTGGACGCTGTAGTGCATGAAGTTCTTCGGCTCCACCCGTCGTTCAAAGAAGTCGCGCGATCGGTGCGTATCCAATAATCATTCAACACAACTCACTCGAACAGACTATGGCAGGCAATGGAAGAAGACGTGATCCCACTCAGTGAACCCATGCGTACGGCGGCCGGTGAATTTACTGACAGCGTATGCATCCCGAAGGGGACAGAGGTCGTTATCCCGCTCGCTGCACTCAATTGCTCAGTTAGTATGTGGGGGCCTAGCGCGAAAGAGTTCAAACCTTCCCGGTGGCTCAATGAGGACAAGGACAAGGACACGTCTGGGGCTAGAGAATCACTGCGTGGCTACCGTCGTTTAATGACATTTGGCGATGGCCCGCGGATGTGCTTGGGGCGCGTATTTGCAGTGACAGAGTTCAAGGTATGCAGCTGCTCACTTTACTGCGAGTTATTGGTTCCGATTCGTCTTGACCGTGTTTGGTCTCGTCCTAGGCCGTGCTGTTCGTGCTTGTGCGACACTTTGTGTTTGAGATGGTGGATGACCCTGGGGTGCAGATTGTGGAGAGTTCTGGGCCTTTGCCAAGGCCGCTTGTGGTGGGGAATTTTGCTGAGGTTGGAACTGTGCCTCTCCGGATACGCCGCTATGAGGTCTGATTGCTGTCTGTATACTGCTGTAAATATCACTATAGATCTCCGGATGTACCTATGTAGATAGATAGGCTGGAGCAGTGCACAATCCACATCCTGTCCATGTCCGCGTCATTCGATGGCCTCGATCAGAAAATGCCAGTCTATCATGTTTACGGGGAAGCAACCGCCGTTCTCAGACTGACCCAGAGGTCGAAGGTGAGTTTTAGTTTATCAATTGAATGCAGACACAGCAGAGATACGTACGTTGTGATAGTGGACTCGGCCTCCGGTGCTACTCACTAGCACTAGTGAAGGACGACACGTGCTGTACTGCTTACTTACTAGTAGGTGCTTATCTCCATCTTGCAAGTTGCTCCGCGTTCACAGAGGACCAGCATTCATTTCGGTTCGACATGCCAGCGTCACAATCGTATCTCCATCCGGGTCCGAGGGGGAGCTGCGACAGGGGCAACATCACGGCTCGATTATTGTTCCGTCGAAGGGGTTAGTTCAAAGGCGTACTCGCTTCCGTTGAAACACCAATTGTCATAACAAACGTAATGAGTGATGTCGATGAGTTGCCCTGTAAGTTTAATTACCCTTCCGCAGTGGCCGCCGGCACGTACTTTTATTCCCCAACGGTGCGTGTAACGTCAAGCACGTAATGACAAGACCTCAAAAAACCTCGTCAGCTGCAATTTTGACCTTTGACTTGAACCCGAGTTGCTAACATACCATAGGAACAGCGGGGACGAAACCCTGTCGAGTTGATGCGCACCTACTACAGGACAATGTCCTAGCGCTCGCCAACGCATCACCTTTCCACCACGCCATCCAGGCTTCGCGATTGTGTGCTTGGTTCAGAACACGCTGAGACTCTCCGAGTCTTTGCTTGTCCAGAGTACACACTCTGGCACGGGGGAGTCAGTATCAGCCAGCATGAGGTTTCACAGACGCGGCCGGGCGACCATTTAGCAAAGTGCTTAACCTTTTACACAAGCAGAAAATACCCTTACCGAGTCAAGAGCCTGAGATTGGCCTGAGATCGTGGAAAGGTACGTGAGGATGACGGGCCCACATCAGTACTAGTGGGGGTGGGTATCTCGATTCTCCGGTTATGTCTGCACCGGCGGCATCTGAATCCGATGAGCAAAGGGCAGCATCCGATGAGTTGGGAGTGCTTTTCTGAGGTTACGCATGTAATACCAGTCTAACACGCTTTTTATGTAAACGAACGAACGAGTTATATACCGCATGCCTCCGCTGTCCTGTTTCGGTGAATAATATACCACCTTACAACAGATAAAAAAATAAACAA
The DNA here is from genome assembly GCF_016758775.1 of Suillus clintonianus. Taxonomy (NCBI): domain Eukaryota; kingdom Fungi; phylum Basidiomycota; class Agaricomycetes; order Boletales; family Suillaceae; genus Suillus; species Suillus clintonianus. The sequence goes on from NW_024539298.1 coordinate 96,630, forward strand.
CCCTCGCGTCAAATCATCAAGAAATGACGTACGCACGCATGCCATCGACTCACATCTTTTTAAAAAAACAAAAGGAAGTAAAAGAGTCCCAATATGTAAAACGCGCATATTACTGTTGAACATGCCAAAAAAAATGTAGTAGATATACGCTAAGTAGAATGCCGCATCAAGAAAATCAACGAAACGAGTGGCAGACTTTCCTGCAGTCGTCTTTGTCTTCTCCAACTCCAACCACCGCCAACGCCAACCAACGCCAACGATTAACGTCGACGCCAACGCCACGACGCCCTCATGCCTCCCCAGAAAGCTGTTGCGGATCCTTCTCCTGCTCGCTTATCTGCGAAGTCGTCGCAACAGTGTTCCGCTGCTGCTCCCGACCAGCATCTGCGTTGTACTCGCTACGAGGCATCAGCTCGCTCTCAATACCAACATAATCATATGCAAATTCGCCCATCTCCGCATCGTCGACACCAAGGATCTCAGTCTCCTCGTCGCAGCGGAGGCAAAGACCGGGAATGTAGTGCATGATCCATAATATGATGGTCTAGATAGGAGTGAGAGTCAGATAAAGAAAAGAAAGAACGATGGGATGTGGTAATGGGACTGACGGTCATGACGAAGGAGTAAGCAAGCCCGGAGACGGAATCTGCGAGTTGAATGCCGAGTTGGCGGTAGTTGTGGTCGAGCCAGCCTCCGGGAATCGTAGTGATGCCGTCAGCACCGGCAATACTCGCCTGAGCAAAGAGACCGGTAAGGACGTTGCCGACAATTCCACCAATGGCATGGGATGCAAAGATCTAAGATAACATGAGCACCGGTAACCTTATGCACTAGAACGTTTCACCTACATCAAGTGTATCATCGTATTTGAAGTAAAACTTGAGCTGGGTAGCAAAGTTACAGACGGTCCCAGCCATGAAGCCAAATAGAACAGCAGCCGCTAATTATGTCCCAGAGTCAGGAATTTCCAAGCGAGTCTTAAAAAAAGCTGAAACTCACGAGAACCCACGAACCCTGAACCAGGAGTGATAGCAACGAGACCCGAGATAGCGCCAGAGCAGAAACCAACAACGGACCATTTGCGCTCAAGACGATAATCCCAGAACATCCAAGTCAAACCGCCAACACTTGCAGCAAGGTTGGTGACAATGCATGCTTGGGTTGCACGCAAGTTTGCGGAGAGGGCAGATCCGCCGTTGAAACCGAACCAACCGAACCAGAGGAATACTGTGCCCAAAATAACATAAGTTGTGTTGTGGGGTTTGTAAGCGAGGCGCTCTGTGCCGTATCCACGACGTTTTCCGAGGTAGAGTGAGATGGCGAGTGCGGCAGTACCGGAGGAGATGTGGACTGGGGTACCACCAGCAAAGTCAAGGCCACCAAGGACGAATGACCATCCTTTTGCGTTCCATGTCCAACAGGCGATAGGGTCATAGACGAGTGTAGACCAAGCGAAAACGAATGCAAGGAGAGGACCCAAGCGGCTGCGTTCTGCAACGGCACCGATGGCGATCATGGGACTGTAATTAAGTTAGATGAGGGGTCTGAATGAGATATGATGGTTATGACGTACGTGATAGCAGCGAACATAAGCTGGAAGACGCAAAATACAATGGCAGGTACTTTGACACTACCAATAGAAGGTTGGTCGAGTACATTTTGCAAGGCAAAGTATTCTAATGAATAAGGGTCAAAGGAGGGAAGATTGAATGTTGAGGAGAAGCATACTGAGGTTGCCGATGTAGGGGCTGGCAGTGTCGCTGAAAGCTAGAGAATAGCCCCAGAAGAACCACTATAATCTAGGTGAGCAAAGAAAGGGCGGCTAAAGTATTAACGGACCTGGAAGGAAACCACGGCAACGGTCATCATGCTGAGGTAGATCATATTGAGAGCATTCTTTCTCCTCAGTAAACCTGAGTAGAAGAAGCCAACACCAGGTATCATGATCCACACTAGAGCTGTTGAGGCCAACGTCCAGGCAATATCGCCCATATTGAAGACTTTTCCTGACCCATCCGACCATTCCAGGTCTCCAGCTGAGAAGCGATAGTGTTAGTATGATTTTTTGGAATGACGTAGGGTGCTCACAAGCGTCGTAGGTGACGTTCACCATGTTGCCTGATGCTGAGAGGGGAGCTTCTGCGGCGAATCGAGTCCAAGAAAATGAACTTGAAAATGGAAGATGAGCGTCCTTGAAAAAGGAGGGAAAAGGCGCTCTGTTAGTAGATATACGAATATCTGTGGGACCTGGAATGTCACAGCTTTTTTGCGTGAAATCATGCTGCACACTTTCTTACTTGGCAAGAGATAACGAGTTTTAATGACTAAGGATGTCCTTAGTTTTATCAACCAATCATTGCACGGATCAGGGGCAGCGCGGAGTATGAATTGAACTGAATGCCGTTCACATTGCTATGCACTTGTCCCTTCCAATAATTCATCGAACACGTAAACCTTACTATTTCCATGTCGTTCGAATACCCTTCCAAGTCCTCTGGGTCGCCAATCTGCTCACCCTGTTGCCAGTCTCGATCATTGATATCAAACTCGTTCCTGTGGATGATAAAAACACCGAAGTAGAATTATTTTCATTTGAACTTTTAAATTAAAATCAGATTATGACAACACCGATCTGACCCATTGTTATGCCGAAACCACTCCGACGGACATTCCCGCTAGTACAACTGATAACCATTGACGTCTATCACAGCACACTCATTCACCGTCTTCGGTCATTCTCTTCGCCTTGTGAGATCAATACCCGTCGGCTCATTCAGTGTGTCCTTTCTCATCATCCTAATCCCTTCCTCCGACTTGCCATCCCCATACTTGTACTTACGTACGTCCAGCTCCTTGTACTCGCCTCTAGTAACAGCCGATGCAGGGATGTGTGGTTGTCACGACCCGATTAGTACCCTTTCCAACATCCATACCATGAGAATCGTTGTCACCCCCTCGTGAGAGTTGGTGGACACCCGGATGAGGTAGAGCATTGACCGCGGACGTAGTCCCTGACGGAACCTCCACAGGAAGTTCTTGATTGGAATAGTGCGTCTCCTTCATCCTGACATCTTCATCACAATTTGCAGTGTCTTCTGCTGTACATCTGTGCAGCATTGTCGCATCTGTACATCCTGACCCTTATCTTGACTTCCACTGCTCGCAACTCCCCGTAAGCTATGTATGGCTATGTTACATTGTACCTGAGATTTGACATTGACTTTGCAGAGCTAGATTTCCTATTTCGTCAGTCAGTCACATGACGCCGCGGGAGAAGCACCTACAGCCGTGGTCAAAAGGTCAAATGGGTGCAATGTCCTCCCTCAAGCAACCACGTTCATATCCGACAGTGGGACCAATCCTTGCCGCATCCAAACGGCATACCAGAGTATATGGAGAACGGCCCCCACCCACCCACATTATCAATAATATCCACAAGCCCACTCCACTCCAAGGCGTAAATGCATGACTTACAAAGAATACTGCGATCACAAGGCGGCTATATAATATTAACGCCCAGGCGGGCGGCAGGAACATCTACATAGAACGTCTGCTCACATGTACCCAGCATGCCGACGTCAACAATATGAGCAGGACCTCACAGAGACATCGAAAAATCAGCCCCACTAGGTAGTCCAGAGGATTACTTCGAGCGATTCAGATCACAGCCACACAATCCACAACAGGGATCTTCGACGCATCTGCATCGCATTCTAGAGCATCATCAAAGCTTTAGAATTGAAATATCGCATCCAACCAATGACTAGACGAGATCACCGCTGATCGATGATCAATGACGACGCTCAAATGACGTTTAACCCACGGAAATCGGACTCGAACCACACGGCTAATCAATTATCACGTTCCTTCCCCAGATCATGCACTAAATAAAAATACATGCAATACCTGCGCAGTAGGTGTGCGATGATGTGGACATCCTGCCGCTGGCACGGTATAAATAGAACCAGAAATCCCGTCCAACATACGCCGTCGTGGTCTGAGCCTTCTTAAATCTTTGCGCTCGAGATACGAAACACGGTTTCCGAGTCACTGAGTCGGACTCCAATAGCACCGCGCTCGCATGAGCTCATCGTTCGGAACGCTAGCATACGAGGGAACAGGCGAGCCGACAAACTGTCAAACCTAGACACCCGTGGTATACTCGGACTCGGACTCGGATTCACCCGTCGAAATATTCAGGCTAAGACTACCATGACAAAGGCAAGAATCCACGAGAGAGACGGGGGATAGCACGGTCGATTCGCAAACACGCTCAACACGTCTATTCAAATCCACGGGTGCATGGATGCCTGAAAAATTCAAAAGTAGACACGCGAGCCTTGTGCATGCGTATAGGGGGAATATCACCGATCACGGACGACGGGGTATAATGGAATTCATTGTCAATCATACGAGTATGTCAAACGTTCTCGGAGACTGCCTTGCGCGGCGTCTCACGGGACCTCACTGTTCTCAGCACAATTCTGGAAATCGAAGAGGGCACCGAGGTACTTACTGACCGACATTCATCCATCCGGGCGTCTCAAACGATTGTAAAAGAGCACGAGGAGACGCTGAAGGAGTGGGAAGCGATATCAGTGCAGATTTATAGCATATCGATGCGGCATGTCCTAGTACTTTATGCATTACGATGTTTCACAAACGCTGAACCATATACTTGGAACTTCACCGGGCTCCAGTCCACCAATCCACCGTTAGAGTTTGGCAATTTCACCTCATCGTTCGTCATACAAGCAACAACTTGCGCTCGGATCATTACAGGTACGTATACATACATATAAAAATACACCACCACCATGTCCGACACGGTCGTAGCCATCTATAATATATATAAAACATCAATTCTCGAGACTCGAAACAGAACTTTATTTTTCTTCACACTCAAACTCCACACTTTCGCCTACAGACTCACGAGAGGGGTGTGGGAGAAGTGAATTTGACGGGAACGTCTGTTTGGATCCCACCTTGGGACGACGCCGGGAGCCTTGTGTTTTCATTTGAGACTGTGATGTATGAGAATGCTAATTAGTAATTACTAGGACGTCCAAGGGCTCTTGTGCCCTACGTAGTACCATCGCCCACTTCTGGACTCTGGAGGCGCAAATGCTTGAATGCGAGGAGATTTACATTCCAGGAACAAACGTCTGTGGTCTTCCTAGGGGATTTCAGGACAAGTTTGGCAAGTCTAAAATTCCCTTGTGCTCAGTCCTAGTGCAACAGTCCGCGCCGGTGGCGAGCCCCTGAACCTGAGATCAACTAGATGTGACGTGCCGTCGAAACTTGACGTCGCCACATGGTGACTGTCACTTTTTCCTGTAATATGTGACGTACGGGAGAGCCACCAATCACAAGCTTGTGTATGAGCGCGTAAATGGTTTCTTGAGGTTTTTCACCCTTTCTCTGCGCTACAGCGACGGAAGGGAGCTACTGCTTCACTTATAGCTGCTGACGCTCTTTTGTCAAGATGTTGTTATAGTCGGTCTGCATCTGCGTCAATCCCTTGTTGTCCATCCCATTGGAGGCGATGTCAGAAGATATCTATATCTAAGTATGTCCGACGTACGTCTCAGAGTCATAGACCCGATCGACGATTTTTTGGGCTCGTGCAAGTCGTGAAGCTAGGCGAAAAGCGGAATGTGAATAACGAATAAGAAAAAGTTTCTTGCTGATCTCGACTTTCGAGCATTGCACACTTCTACTTCTACTTCTACTTCTGCGGCTGCCCGTCGGATGAGCGCAGCAGTGGAGTGAGTGCAAGGTGAGTGAGCGTCGACGTGTGACCGTCCATTTGACTGTTGAGATCTCTCGTTCTTGTATTTTGATCTGGATTCTGCGGTGCTGTTGTGTGCCCTTGCGCATGGACGAGTGGAAGACTGGAGTTCACTGAGTGCTTACTACTGACTCCTGAGTGGACGGTCCTGTGCTGCAGAATGCCGCTAATTTTTAGAAACAAATCAGTATTCTAGACGAGGGAGAATTCGACCCCACCGCACACACGTGCACAAGGTGTACGATATCCTCGAAATACGAAAAGTATATATGAACGGGCGTCACCTCAGGCTCTAGTAAGAGCCGATCGAGTTGCTTTCTCCGAGGACACCTCAGCAGTCACGGTGTGAACCACGGTCAATAAGCGTTCGGAACAAGTTCGGAATGATGCCTGATCCAGGAGGTCCGTCGGAAAGCTGGAATCCGTCAAACGCTGGCATGCCAATGCGTCTGAGATAAGCTTTTGAGATGGTTGGTTTGGTTGCACTGGCAGTCCTGCCAACCGTTGATTGGACATTGGACATCATGTTGGGCGAAGAGGCGCTATTGAACTCCATCTGGATATATATGGTTTCTGTGCATTTCAAGATCGTAGAGCCCCGGAGGCTTGAAGTGTTCAGGATCATTGTTTAGGCTAGGTTGCGTAGTGTCCTCGAAGTGGTTCAGGGATCAGGAATATCCAACCTTTGTTTGTCAGTGTTTGACAAGAAATTTCAGTTCATGCTATTTGCATTGCTATCATGCGTAGAAGGGAAAACCTCGCCTACCTCCCTAGCCTCCTTTTATCTCTGCTTTGAGACGAGCATGTCAGATAGAACAGTGAGTTCAGAAATGTTGCAGAAGATAATGCGTGTATCGGCGACAGACTGTGGAGGCTCGCATGTCGGGCGTGAAAGTTGTTGAGGAGCCTTCGAATCCAGCGGTGGACCTACGAGACGTTGCACATCATGATGCAGGTACGATCTTTTATCTAACTGTCATATTGTGGTCATTTCACAGTCTTCAGTTATATTCTTCCGTTCTAGAGGTAGCGATGCGTGCGTTATGTGATATTACAGATGTGCTACAGCTGTTCATGGGTCTTGACAGTACGCTATGTCACTTGCAAAGTCATGAATGCACATGCGGGATCCAACGTGAATGACGCGATGAACAATGTCCGTAATCCTGTGTGGACATTCAAGATTGCAGACCCGCTCAATGATCTATTCATTTTGCTGTTTCATGTGTCGAGGTATGTTCCATGGCGGTGTGTTCAAGGAGGTCTTGGTGTCAAGATGAACCTGCGTTGTATAGGAACAACTCACGCCAGCGTTGACAGACATCGTTCTAGATTGTAATCCAGAGGTGCGAACGGCCGGGGCTCAAATACGTCTGGCTCTGCGTGAAAAAAGGCGAGTCACATCAGGCTCTGATGTCATCTTGCGCTAAAGCACTTTTGGTCGAAAATACTTAGAGAGTGGCACTAGCCACGTAAAAAATACAATCCGAAATCTTACTTGTGATCGACGTAATACTCAAATGCATCGCACTGTGACAACGATAACCGCCTTATCTTAGCGCTCACTGACAAATTTGGATCATAAGAAAGGCGCTGGAAAATACAGCATGCACAGCCCACCGTCTCTTCATCTCTTCCACCATCTCTCCACCCCCTCGACTATTCATTTTGCGCGTTATCGAAGATTTCATTGCTGTCAACCCGTCTGTCAATCACCCATCGTTTCGAAACATTGTCATGCTCCGCGAAGAGGTCGAGTCAAGCACATCAACAAGACGGAGAGATGGAGAACGAGGAGTGATGTTGGACTCACCGGCAATTGGGGCACCTCTTCGGACGCGCACGAAAGACCCGCCACCCTATGGTGCACAGCACCGCCAGAATGCACTCTGGAAAGGTGAGCAATCGTTTTGTGATACTCGCTGACTTACTCAACGAGATGCAGGCGGGAATACAGCTCTACCTCCTCAATGGCACCAGTTTCAGGTGTTGGATACTGAACCACAATATCAAGATGACACACTCACACTGGTTTCCTTGAACCGACCTTTACCAGGAGTGCGTCTAGGTGAACGAAGAATGTGCCGTTAAGAGGAAGGAACTCATGGTTAAACATAGATGATCCCGAACAACTCCTTCCCGGATGGGAATGGCACATCTCACCCCTCGGTCGGTCCTACTTTGTCAATCACGATACTCAGACCACATCATGGACGAAACCAAAGCCAGAACGTCCACCAGGGAGCTTGACGCCGGAGCGTGTCATCGAGGGTCACTCCAAATTCATATGGAGCCTTATTTTCTTGGGTACCAGTTGCCATATAATGAGCGCGTCGGACGATGGTTCAATTCGTCAGTGGACAACAGACGGAGAGTTTGTGGGGAGGCCTTGGAACGGTGACGGAGGATCGGTACTGTCAATAGCGGTGCATCCAGATGAAACAATGGTCGTGAGTGGAAGCATGGACGGCAGGCTACGGCTGTGGAACATCGGGAAGGGCAGCGCGGTCGGCGACCCGTGGGAGGGGCACAATGATCCAGTGAGGTGCCTCGATTGGTCTTCCAATGCACTGGAGATAGCAAGTGGATCGGAAGACGGCACGATACGACGCTGGAATCCGAATACTGGCCGGCAAATCGCGATCCCCATAGAGACCAGTCATGGCTGGGTGGAAGCTGTCAAATACTCTCCGCAATGTGACAAATTCACGAGTGGCGGTGCGGACAGTATAATCTGTGTGTGGTCCAAGAGCGGTGAGCTGCTCATAGAGATACAGGGACATGACCACGACGTGATATCGTTGTGTTGGTCCAAGGACGGTGCACATATATTCTCCGGGTCAAGCGATTGGACCATCCGAAAATGGCGGTCAACTGATGGAGAGGAGCTCGTCGTTCTTCGGGGTCATACCAACATCGTCAGATCCCTGTGTCTGTTACCTGATAAAAGCCATCTCGTCAGCGCATCAGAAGACTACTCAGTTCGCATCTGGGACCTCAAGACCAATCAGCAAGTCGGAGATCCACTCTTGCACGATGATGAACTGTTCACTGTTGTCGTGTCTCCCGATGGAAAATACATTGCCACTGCTGGATTGGACGCAAAGATCTATCTATGGAGTGTGGAGGCAGCAGTCAAACAGCAGGGTGGTGATCAAGTTGCTGTGGGTATGCGCATTGTTGTTGTTAGTGTCTTTTCTAACGGACATCGGGTCTCATTCAGAGTGACGCAAAACTCAAGGCAAGTTGTCTCTTCCTCTCTTTCACATTGGATCTCAGTTCTTTACCAGGAACGCACAGCTTCATCTATAGACGTGCGCCAATCAGTTGTGGACAGCCTGGCTTTTAGCTCATTTATCTTGGTAGATGTTTATCACCCCTCGCATTCCTAAACAGAAGGCCAAGAACGGCTTGGCTAAATATGTGGGTCTAATCATATCTTTCTCCAGCTAGGTTTGCTAGCTTAACATTGATGCAGGGTGAAGATTTCTGGAGCAATGATACAAGTCCGTCAGCTCCGCTCGCGGGCCCAACGCCTCCCCTTCATGGGCGTAGTTTTTTCAATTCCCTGCGCTTCGGTACCCAACCTGCAAATGTGCCACAATCAATACCGCTCGAGCCCCGGCGTTGGAATTTCAGCCTGTTTCCTGTTGGAAGGTCTATACGCACCGTCGATGTAGCACCCGGTCGCAAGAAAAATGTAAGTGGCTCGGCATCGCTCCTTTTGATACCATTTAAATACATACGTTTGCAGAGAATTGCCATTGCCCCTCCCACCGCTGCAGAATTGGCCAAAGCAGAATTGGCTGCAGCCACGCAACATGCGAGTGAGAACGAAGCGGCCAGTTTACCGCAACAAGGTCAACCTGCGCCGGGGACACAAGCGTCTCAAGGACGACCGACAGAAATAATTGCAGCTATTGAACGTATAAGCAGCAACGAGCCTGGCAGTTCAATGCAACAAGCTCAACCCGCTCCAGGGACCCAAGTGTGTCAAGGACGACTGACAGAAACACATGACTCAAGCGGCGGGACGGGAGAAGTTTCCTATGGAGTTACGTGCTGTGGATTGTTCTTCAGTTGTGGTCGTCCCACCTCGCATCAGTCGTGAGGTCATTTGTTAACATTCTCGATAATTTTCGGTCTTGCCTCTTGTGGGCGTTTACAGACTATCATCGCACTTAGTCATAGACCTCGTACCGCCCTGCGTGAGCATTGCATTTTGCTTGTCTAGATGCAAGCCATACAGCTCCCCAAGTTATTTCAGTCTTGTAAAATAATTGGACCGCGACAACACATACCTTGTATACGTCGAAAGTGTTTGGATCGTTTCCGACAACAACAATTGGCATCAATGGATTATGATGTCGTGCCGCAGTTTCATTTACACATTAAGGTTGAACGTTGAAGGGTCATGTATTCCAGAGAGGGAATGCGCAGAGAATTGTAAAGTAAGTTTAAAACAACTGCGTGAGAAACATATGCAGGCCAGCGGTACATTAAGCAAATATTAGATCAAGGGTTCCAGACGGATGGTTGGCTGGTAGTGATTTACGTAGGATATATATGGTTTCTGTACATTTCAAGATCATGCGTATTGTCCTCGAAGTGTTCAGGCGATCAGGTATCTATGATATTTAACAACACGTAACAGTTTGTCAATGTTTGACAAGAAATTCAATTCACGCCATCATAGTACTTCTTCTACTTTCCTCACTTTCTCCAGCCTTTCATTTCCCTCCTTCAGTTTCCCAAAGGCCCCGCTTATGCTCTCTGAAATTACTATAACGAGAGACTCCACTTATCACAGCGCCCAATAACAACCTGTACTTCAGCGATCTCTGAACCGGCTTGATTAGCAGACTCGGTGGGTCCCAGGCATGTGTATATGCCTCGACGAGTTCTTTGCTCTCCTTAAGCCATCGCGAGAATTGCGACGTGGGATGCTGCGGCAAGCTGAGGACACCGATGTGTGAGTGCGCGAGGGTGTGCGGTGATGTCAATCGTGTATGGGGCGCAAAACGCGGTACCTGGTTGGACGTTAAGCATTGTGAAGTCACGCCTAATATCTAAAAGGACAAAGTCACCACCTTTGGGAAACCCCCACCTACTCCACAGCCTCCTTTTATCGTTGCGTATATCGGCGACAGACAGTGGAGGCTCGCACGTCGGGCGTGAAAGTTGTTGAGGAGCCTTCGAATCTGGCGGTGGGCCTACGAGACATTGCACATGCAGGTACGATCTCTTATCTAACTGTCATATTGTGGTCATTTCACAGTCTTTAGTTATATTCTTCCGCTCTACAGGTAGCAATGCGTGCGTTCTGTGATATTGCAGATGTGGTACAGCTGTTCATGGGTCTTGACAGTACGCTATGTCACCTGCAAAGTCCTGAACGCACATGCAGGATGGTTCAACGTGTATGACGCGATGAACAGCGTCCGTAATCCCGTGTGGATATTCGAGACTGCAGACCCGCTCGGTCTTGGTATATGCGCCATTCTGTACTTCCTTGCAAACATCGTCTATTGCTCAGCTCTTTTGTATCTGCACAACCAACGAAACTGAATGGTATCGATAGTAGGAAACTGATAACTCTAGCATCACTGCTGTGGCGTTGTTTTTCAGGAATTCTTTAATTCCGTCGCGGAGCGTGCGCTTTGCTACTCTCAAGTGAGCTCGATGTCCTGAGTTTGAGGGTTCCCTGACTTACCGTTTTCATGTCAGTGCTCTTGGAGTGAGTCTCGCGTGTTTTATATCATGATCTCTGTTTGATGATGGGGCCATATAATGTTATTCCTGTGGTAAGTTGAAGGATGCTATCGAAATGTGTCGCTCAAGAACTTTTCATCTATACTTTTAGCCATTCCCTTGAACCAGCTTCGAATCTTGCATGCGCCAAGGATCCTGACAGGTGATATGCACCAGTGAAAATGACTGTTGCAGAGGGAAAATCACGACTGCAGTGATTGGACTTGGAGGCTGAGGCGTGAGGATGGTTAGGTGAGGTAGCCAGGAGATGATCTCGCGAACAGTCAAATGCTACACATGCTGTCGTCGAGCAACCAATGGCGTAGACAAAAGCACTGACTTCCACAACGAAAACAAGATGACTGGAGCAGACATAGCAGGTAATTCAGTGCTTCCTACAACCAAACGTACAACATAGACGAAAGAGAATGCAATATAGAGAACTTGTGAACCAGTACAGGGATGAAAGCAATACAGTAGGACCTACACACCAATATGAATGAAAACCATCCTCTGCTCGAGCGGCACTTTCGTCGTCACGGCGTGTGTAGCGTGGTTGAGTGCCCAGGCCGCCTTCGTGCAGTCCATGACGCTGGAACCATCCTCCAAATCCTTGAACATATTCTCGTAGAAGGCTTCAACAACGTGTTTTGCGAGAATGTCACTGACCCCCCACAGCATGCCGATGACGCTCTTGAAACCGGAAAACTGGAGTCCAGCTGCAAGGTGGATGGCTTCGTCGGGCGTCTCCTCATCGCCAACGGCGGTATGACACGCCGACAAGAATGCGAACTCAGCATGCGGAATGTTTATCTCCATAATATCGAGCAGCGTGAGGGGTTTGTCTCTCATAGCAAAACATGAGTTATAAGGCTGCTCAAGGTCTTGCTTTCCGTGACAAGCGAGGTGCATCCAGGTGTTGCATCGCAAAGCGTTGAGTGCACCTGCTTGTGTGGCTTCATCTTTTGAAATATTAGTGAACTCGACGTTGGGAGGAACAAGTGTATGGACAAGCTCAAGCTCGCCGTCGACAGCGGGGAGCACGTCGCCTTGCCCTGCGCCAGGTCTGCATTGTCCAATTGCTGCGAAGGACGGAGTCGCGCGCGTCTTCATCGCCTGCCGAGCTCTAATCAGAGCTGAAAGTGTGGGCGTATAAGAGCAGATGTAGAGATCCTCTAGGCATGGTCCTTTCCTAGAGCGATCTGGGGTCATTCGGAAGGGATTAGCTGCATGGAGAGGGATAGACGTGAAGGCTGCCGTCGGACACAGCCATATTCGAGACCGATGCTGCAATTTCAGGTCACGCCGGAGGACGTTGACGATGGGTAGCATGATCTCGTCCCACACTATCCGCAAGAGCACTCGCAACTTCTTCCTCGGCTCATCGGGGCGCATACGAGCCGCGTGCCGTATTGCCGTAGCGAAATCTTCCTTGAGCTTCTCCAGATGTGGGAGAGTGATGCGCGGGAAGTGAACGTGATGGGGCTGTCCTGATGTCGGGACAACTATAGCGCTGCATGAGTATCCGCTCGCAATGAGGATGATAACTGGACCATGGCGCGCTGCCACTTGCAAGTCTTTGTACGAAGGTGGGAGCAGGAACCGCGAAAAACCTTGAAGAGTGCGTATCTCAGTTACCGCAGCTTCCCATTGAGGCGTAATTCTCCTATACTTTGTTGCTGCTACTTCAGCTGCAATTCTGTCAGTGATGGTTGCAGAACTCTGAGCGGCGTTGGAAACGCGCTTGCTCAGCTCTGAAAATTTATGGGCTAGATGTGGATGTCCCGATTTGAGATCTTCAACTGGAGTCTTGAGTCGAGAAGCCAATGTCCACTGTTGGCCACGACCCTGCTCCACCAGTTCGACTGCGTGTCGTAGGTTGTCACGACATATGGCACACGATGCTGCATCTACAGGTAATGATCTTGCATAATGGAAGGCAGCGGCAGCTTCGCGTCGTGAAGTTGGGAAGGGATCGGTCTGGATGGGAAGGTGCTGGTAGATTAGGACGTACGCAGGGATAATGCGAACGGAATTCAGAAGAAGGTCGGTATTAATGTTGGGAAACTTCTGTGAGGAGTATATGGAGGCGTGTTGTTGTCATTTGGAGAAGAAAAGGCATCGCGGGAGTTTATTAATGTGCTCGGCACGTTTGTTAAAATCCAGGAGATCTGAGGACCAGGAGAAAATCACTACGCCTCCAAGCTTCGTATTGCCCGCCCGTCGACATGGGATATCCTCCAGCAGGAGATTGCAGGTGGGTATTTGTCACCGTTTGAACAGTAGAGAAGAGCTTTCGGGATTGTCGTAGGTAGCGTGCATGCATTATATGTAAATGAATGCGTGTTAATGAGATTTCTGAAGGGTTTGAACTTCGTGTTTTGGTAGAATTCAAGGTTAGCTGCATGGGGGCGTGGCTATTTTGACGCGGTCCTGCCGCGCCTGCCGCGGTCGTGACGCGGCTGTGACGCGGCGTGACGCGCAATTGACGCGACCTGACGCACCATTGACGCGGCACTAATGCAACAAATGACGAACGAACCTTGACGCGGCCGAGTGAAGTTGGTTTTGAACATTCGCTATTTATTCATCGACTGACTCAGGCCATGCATAGAGCTACTAATCAAACAAGAACTATTTTCTTTTACTCCCTCTCTGGACTCTCTGTGGGCCCTTGCGACGTTTCACGGCAACAAGTTCTTCTTCAGCCAGCAGCGAAGGAGCTGCAACTTCAGCTTCTGACGTGGCGTCGGAATTATCGCTGAACAAGCGGCCATGCTATTGATTGCGCGAGTAAGAAAAAGCAGGTAGTGTTCAAGTTTCCTCACCTCTAATTCACTCTCACTGTATTCTCGTCCGCCAACCCATTCACTAGGCACATTGTGTTAATGAGATTTCCGACTGCATGGAAGTTTGTTCTTGACTCCCACGTTCGTGTTTTTCAACCACAACAGGCATTTTCTGCAGAGCACTCTAGAAGACACCTCAGAGGACAGTACTACGTGCAGCTATGATAGGCAGCCTTTCCTATTCTTTCATAATGGCATACCACTCACCTCATGGCATAGAAATCTGCACAACGACGCATATGGTGTCCAGTCTTTAATTCAGTGACGTGAGCAACTGATGACTGGCAGATGGTTTATGATGCCTCGGCGCATGGGACCTGCAATTCAAGTGGTCTATTGAGATTGTTGTTTCATGCGTCGGGGCATGATCCATGTTTTGTGTTGAAAAGATGGGAATCCAGAGGGAGGGCGCACCTACGACTCGCTTTGCGTGAAAAAAAGGTGAGTCACATCAGGCACTGGTGTCATCTTGCGCTAAAGCACTTTTGGTCAAAAACGCTTAGAGAGTGGCACTAGACATGTAGGAGGTACAATCCGAGATCTTACTTGTGATTGACGTACTACTCAAATACATCGCACTGTGACAACGATAACCGCCTTATCTTAGCGCTCACTGACAAATTTGGATCATAAGAAAGGCGCCTGCAAATACAGCATGCACAGCCCACCGTCTCTTCATCGCTTCCACCATCTCTCCTCGCCCTCGACTATTCATTTTGCGCATCGTCGAAGTTTTCATTGCTGTCAACCCGTCTGTCAACCACGGCATCGTTCGAAACTCTGTCAATCATTGTCATGCTCCGCGAAGAGGTCGAGTCAAGCACATCAACAAGACGGAGAGATGGAGAACGAGGAGTGATGTTGGACTCACCGGCAATTGGTGCACCTCTCCGAACGCGCGCGAAAGACCCGCCACCCTATGGTGCACAGCACCGCCAGGATGCACTCTGGAAAGGTGAGCAATCGTTTTGTGATACTCGCTGACTTACTCAACGAGATGCAGGCGGGAATACAGCTCTACCTCCTCAATGGCACCAGTTTCAGGTGTTGGATACTGAACCACAATATCAAGATGACACACTCATAATGGTTTCCTTGAACCGACCTTTACCAGGATTGCGTCTAGGTGAACGAAGAATGTGCCGCTAGGAGCGAGGAACTCATGGTTGAACATAGATTATCACGGACAACTCGTTCCCGGATGGGAATGGCACATCTCGCCCCTCGGTCGGTCCTACTTCGTCAATCACAATACTCAGATCACGTCATGGACGAAACCAAAGCCAGAGCGTCCACCAGGAAGCTTGACGCCGGAGTGTGTCATCAAGGGTCACTCCAAATTCATATGGCTTGCCTGCTTGGGTACCAGTTGCAATATAATGAGCGCGTCGGACGATGGTTCAATTCGTCAGTGGACAAGAGAAGGAGAGCTAGTGGGGAGGCCTTGGAATGGTGACGGAGGATCGGTACCGTCAATAGCGGTGCATCCAGATGAAACAATGGTCGTGAGTGGAAGTGTAGACGGCAGGCTACGGCTGTGGAACATCGGGAAGGGCAGCGCGGTCGGCGACCCGTGGGAGGGGCACAATGATCCAGTGAGATGCCTCGATTGGTCTTCCAATGCACTGGAGATAGCAAGTGGATCGGAAGACGGCACGATACGACGCTGGAATCCGAATACTGGCCGGCAAATCGCGGCCCCAATAGAGACCGGTCATGGCTGGGTGCATGCTGTCAAATACTCTCCGCAATGCGACAAATTCATGAGTGGCGGTACGGAAAGTATAATCTGCGTGTGGTCGAAGGGCGGTGAGCTGCTCATAGAGATACAGGGACATGACAACGACGTGATATCGTTGTGTTGGTCCAAGGACGGTGCACATATATTCTCCGGGTCAAACGATAGAACCATCCGAAAATGGCGGTCAACTGATGGAGAGGAGCTCGTCGTTCTTCAGGGTCATACCAACATCGTCAGATCCCTGTGTCTGTTACCTGATGAAAGCCATCTCGTCAGTGCATCACAAGACTGCTCAGTTCGCATCTGGGACCTCAAGACCAATGAGCAAGTCGGAGATCCACTCTTGCACGATGATGAACTGCTCACTGTTGTCGTGTCTCCCGATGGAAAATACATCGCCAGTGCTGGATTGGACGCAAAGGTCTATCTATGGAGTGTGGAGGCAGCACTCAGACGGCAGAGTGGTGATCAAGTTGCCGTGCGTATGCACATTGTTGTTGCTAGTGTCTTTCTAACGGACATCGGGTCTCATTCAGAGTGACGTAAAACGCAAGGCAAGTCATCTCTGTCTCTGTTCCACATTGGATCTCAGTTCTTTGCCAGGGACGCGCAGCTTCATCTAGAGACGTGCGCCAGTCAGTTGTGGACAGCCTGGTTTTTCGCTCATTTATCTTGGTAGATGTTTGTCACCCCTCGCATTCCTACACAGAAGGCCAAGAACGGCTTGGCTAAATATGTGGGTCTAATCATATCTTTCTCCAGCTAGGTTTGCTAGCTTAACATTGATGCAGGGTGAAGATTTCTGGGGCAACGATACAAGTCCGTCAGGTCCGCTCGCGGGCCAAACGCGTCCCCTTCATTGGCGTAGTTTTTTCAATTCCCTGCGCTTCAGTACCCGGACTGCAAATGTGCCACAATCAATACCGCTCGAGCCCCGGCGTTGGAATTTCAGCCTGTTTCCTGTTGGAAGGTCTATACGCACCGTCGATGTAGCACCCGGTCGCAAGAAAAATGTAAGTGGCTCGGCATCGCTCCTTTTGATACCATTGAAGAAAATATGTTTGCAGAGAATTGCCATTGCCCCTCCCACCGCTGCAGAATTGGCTGCAGCCACGCAACATGCGAGTGAGAACAAAGCAGCCAGTTCACTGCAACAATGTCAACCTACGCCGGGGACACAAGCGTCTCAAGGACGACCGACAGAAACACATGCAGCTATTGAACGTATAAGCAGCAACGAGCCTAGCGGTTCAATGCAACAAGGTCAACCTGCTCCAGTGACACAAGCGTCTCAAGGACGACCGACAGAAACAAATGACTCAAGCGGCGGGACGGGAGAAGTTTCCTATGGAGTTAGGTGCTGCGGATTGTTCTTTAGTTGTGGTCGTCCCACCTCGCATCAGTCGTGAGGTCATTTGTTGACATTCTTGACAATTTTCGCTCTTGCCTCTTGTGGGCGGTTGTGAACTATTATCGTACTTAGTCATAGACCTCGTAGCGCCCTGCGTGAGCATTGCATTTTACTTGTCTAGATGCAAGCCATACCCAAGTTATTGCAGTCTTGTAAAATAATTGGACCGCTACAACACATACCTTGTATACGTCGAAAGTGTTGTTTGGATTGTTTCCGACAACTTGCAACTGCATCAGTGGATTATGATATCGTGCCGCAGTTTCATTTACACAAAGGTTGAAGGATCATGTCATGTATTCGAGAGAGAGAATACGCAGAGAATTGTAAAGTAAGTTTAAAACAACTGCGCACGAAACATATGCAGGCTGGCAGGATGGTAGTGATTTACAGAGAACATGTATGGTTTCTGTGCATTTCAAGATCACGCGTAGTGTCCTCGATCGAAGTGTTCAGGATCAGGATCATCATTTAACAACACGTAACACTAGTGCTAATAATATCAATATCCAACCTTTGTTTGTCAGCGTTTAACAAGAAATTCAGTTCACGCTATCATACTAGTAGTACTTCTTCCACTTTCTGCCTCGTTCTCCAGCCTTTCATTTCCCTCTTTTAGTTTTCCAAAGGCCCCGCTTATGCTCTTTGAAATCTCTATAACGAGAGACTCCACTTATGACAGCGCCCAATAACAAATTGTACTTCAGCATACTCTGAACCGGCTTGATCAGCAGACTCGGTAGGTCCCAGGCATGTGTATGTGCCTCGACGAGTTCTTTACTGTCCTTAATCCATCGCGAGAATTGCGGCGTGGGCTGCTACGGCAAGCTGAGTACATCGATGTGTGAGTGCGCGAGGATGTGCGGTGATGTCAATCGGGCATGGGGGCGCGGAAACGCGAAATCAGGCTCTCTTCATCCTGCAGGCTCTGACTCTACCCAATGATAAAACAACACCGCACTGCGCAGAACAAAATTTCATATCGTATTCCCCGCCTCCACACCCCAAACTCACATCTCCCAGCGTCGGGAATGAACCCACTCCCTCCGTAATTACGACTTCAAATTCAACGACAACGCACCATGGGTCTTCCGCGGGCTGCGCAAACACCGCTTCTCTCTAGATGTCAGACTATTACCTCCGACTCTTTCCGTCTGTGGTCTGCCTAAAAGAATTTGGGACAAGTTTGGTAAGTCTAAACTCTCCCTTGTAGTCATAGTCTGGTCACTTTCGTGCTGGCGGCGAGCCCTGAGCCTGAGAGCAGTTATGTGCTGTTGAAACTTGACGTTGCCACATGGTAACCGTCACTTTCCCTTGCATGATTTCCTGACGCTTTTCACATTCTCTCCACCACAGCGGCGGAAGGGAGCTACCACTCTCCCTATAGCTGGCTCTCTCCCAAGGCGACATCAGAGGATATCTATATCTAACTATGTCATTCAAACCGACGTATGTCTCAGAGTCATAGATACGATCGACGATTTTTTTGGACTCGTGCAAGTCGTGAAGTGCATGAAGCTAGGCGAAATATGAATAACGTATAAGAAAATTTTCGCCGAGCTCGAGCATCGCACTTCTGCGGCTGCCCATCGAATGGGCGCAGCAGTGCTAGTGGAGTTGGAGTGAGTGAGCATCAACGTGTGACAATTTGGCTTTTGAGATCTCTCGCTCTTGTATTTGAATCTGGATTCTGCGGTGCTGCGTGCCCTTGTCCGTGAACGAATTGAAGACCGGAGATCACTAAGTACTCGGTCCTGTGCTGCAGAGCATGGCTAATTTGTAAAGATAAGTCAGGATTCTAGACGAGGGAAAATTCGAGGCTACCATACACACCGTGACGAAGGGTAGTGTATGATGTCTTCGAAATCCGAAAGTATATATGAATGGACGTCTGTATTGGTTTCTCCGAGGTACCTCGGCCAGTGTGAACGACGGTCAATAAGTATTTGGAACAAGTCCGGAATGAAGCCAGATGGAAGATCCGTTGGAAAGCTGGAATCCGTCAAACGCTGGCATGTCAATGCGTCTGAGATAAGCTTTTGAGATGACTGCTGCAGTGTCACGGTGCACTGGCAGCCCTGCCAACCGTTGATTGGACATGGGACTCATCATGTTTGGCGAAGAGGCGCCATTGAACATCTGGATGATTTACAGAGGATATATATGTATGATTTCCGTGCATTCAAGATCGTAGAGAAGCTTGAAATGTTCAGGATCATTATTTTAACAACACGTGATACTAATAATATCCAACCTTTGTTTGTCAGTGTTTGACAAGAAATTCAGTTCATGTTTTGCCGCAAAGCTATGAATGATGTCCCGTAGAATGGCCAGCCTCTTCTCCTTAAGTTCTCGGCCCCAGGTCCTCTTTCGATTAGCAATCTCCGTCAATCGACCGGTATGCCATAGAAATTTTGGTCTGACGGCTGTAGGTGAGGAGCACGACAGCAGAGCATCTTCAAGTGCTTAACAAATTTTCGCTTAGCTCTGAATCGACAGACCAAAGATGATGACCTCTTCTCATCTGCGATTCTGTCTGGAAATTCTGAATCTGCGGCTTCCGTGTCCACCACTGGGCCCAAAGCTAAATCCAGGGACGCCGCTACGCGTCGAGAACAACAGTTTTATGAGCTGGTGGAATACATGACGAACCGCACAGGACGCAAACGAGCTGTCAAAGCCGGCCAAGTGCGCCAATCTGCATGGCTTCGGCTATTCCAACTCGCAAATTCTTCAGAACAGCTGGAAATGGTGGCAGAGATGTTCCCGAGGTGGAGAGACTCGGGCAAAGAGTTCCGCCCCATACACGCAGAGGCTTTCGTTCGTGAGTCCAACACCCTACCGCTGCCCCGCTCTCTACTGAGATAAAATCAAGGCCGCTGTGAGGAGCTGAAGTGCCCGGCACTCGCACTCAAGGTTTTCGGAGACCATTCAAAGTACGGTCTGGGTTTAAGCTCTCTCTTCGCTGCACGTCATATGCTGCACTCCGTCTATGCCCAGTCCCCGTTGTCAGACTCTATGACAGTCGCAGCTCTCTTTGGTGTTTACAAACTCCCACCTGTTTCATCTGATCTCGCTGCTTGTTCCATGCTCTACTCCGCATGCCTCAAAGATAAATCCGCAAATGCGCGGGTTGTGGGCAAGGCGTTGTACGAGGAGCTCAAGAAACAAGTCCAGGACAATGCTCCCGTCAAGGCTCCTCAAGAAAGCGCGATAAGGGCAAGATATGCAGAGAAGCCCAACATTTGGTTCCTGGATGCCCTCAAGACGATCGAGAAGGTACACAAAAAGACGGGAAGGGAGTGGAAGTGGATACGATACTGGACAGCGGAGCGTGAATGGCGCCCTCGCAATACGTTTACTCCCAGCCAACCTGCAGCTACCGCTCAGCACGCATAATCGCAACTCCTTTTATTACCAGGCGACTATAATTCATTTCGTTTTAGAGCTGGGACTTGAGGCGAGAAGCTTGAAGACCCGCCAGGTTATGTTCCCTAACTCCGCATCGTGATACTCACCATTGGTTGTGTCGATGGAATTTGCGGTCGCACGTTTGCTTCATATAAGTGATGTGGCGAAGCGCTCAACAGCTGGTTTCCAGCGCACCCTGTGAAGTCAGCTCACACGACTGTATGCACACCTCCGTGGCACAGTTCCCAAGTAGACGTATTCTCGTGAGGTACAGACGTCGGCGGATTGATCGGACCGTCATGATCTGAACATTGGGCCCCTCAAAATCATTCTACATAAACAAATCCCCCGACTCGAGTACGCCCATCTCCCAGCCTGTGCCAGCCATGACAACCCACGCACTCCTGAAGGCAATGAAGGACAACAAGCCTGCATTCGGCATATGGATTAACTTGCCTGGCGTGTTCAATGCACGTGCGGTCGCGCGGGCCAGCCCACACCTCTCGTGGGTGTTGATAGATTGCGAGCACGGTCTAACATCGCTCCTCCCCGATGCTGCAGAGTCTATCCAAGCCATCGTCGGTCTTGGGCCCCACGCGCCGAGTCCGCTCGTGAGAATTGCAGCCGCAGGATCCGACAAAAGTATATCGTGGCAAATTAAATACGCCCTTGATGCAGGCGCGCGGGGCGTGCTTGTTCCTAAGGTGGGTGGTTTTGGAGGAGTATATGATGGAGCATTATCAAACTCTATGCCAAAATGTAGGTCTCCACTGCTGAGCAGGCGAGAGCAATCGTGGCAGATAGCCGCTTCCCTCCGGAAGGTCGTCGCGGCTTTGGAAGTCCATTCACTCATGGCGTCTGGGGCATCACTTCCACGGAGTACATCAAATCTTCAAATGATAATATAGTTATTATGATACAAATCGAAACAAAGGAAGGAGTGCAAAATGTTGACGCCCTCGCTGCCGTGGATGGCATTGGTGAGTTGGATACAAGTAGTCGCGTACTTGTCAATATGATCTCACCGCATCTTTGCTTATAGATTGCTTGCTCATTGGTCCTTGGGATCTTTCGCTGAGCTTGGGATACCCCCCTCCTTCTCCCGATCCGCACCCTGACGTGGAGATTGCCATCCAAAATATCCTCAAAGCCACACACAAGGAAGGAAAGAAATGGTAAGCTTGCGTGCTGACTCTCCTGGCATTGTCACCTATCCATTTATGTTCCAGCGCAATTTACTGCACCTCAGGAAAGCAGTCCCTTAAACGTGCGGAAGAAGGCTTCGACATAGTGAGATCACCTGACTGAAAGTCCGTGTTTGTGGCTCACTCGTTTTCTCGTCATGCAGATTAGTGTCACTACTGATATTGGCGCATTGGTCGAGTCAGTGGCAGCAAACATCGCCACCGCAGTAGGCGGAGAATCTTGAGCTGCGGCATTCCGATACTGATAGTAGAGAAAGTCGAAGTAAATCTCAGCAATGAATGTACACAGTCGATGGAATGTAGTTTTACAACTTGGACGCACTGAAGAAATCATTGGTTCGTTCACATAGGTAACGACTGGTCATTTCCTTGGTAGTCATAATCAAAAAGTAAGAATGCCGGCCCAGCGACTGTAGCATCATCGGACACGGCCTCCCTGCTATTCGTGATTACCGAGAACACAACCCTGCAGCGTGTCCGGGATGGGGACCGTCATTTCATCGTGGAGAGGTATTCCGAGGGCTTCGAAGCCTGAGATGAACCAGGCGTACAACCTCTGTGAATCGTGACTCGGAGTTGCGGACGGGAACGACACTTGCTCCGTCTACCCTGGTACAACACTGGCGGGGAACGTGAGTGCAGGAAATATTTTGACGGGTGGAGGCGAATTGGAGAATGGGCAGGATACGATGAAGGTACTCATCATCGTGTATAGTTGGCTCAGAGCCTCAGACTTAATGGTGCCTGTCGATTATTGGTCTCGAAATGTATGTAGAAAGACGAGATGTCACGTACATCAAGTGCCGTGCTCCAAGCGGCACCTGGCGGCCTAAACGCACGTCCGCGTTGATCTATGCCGAGTGTCTCGCTTCCACAGAGTAAATAGAGCTGATGGCAATGGCATACAGTATAGGACCGGTCCTTGATTTACCCACCACATTTTGAAATGCATCCCATTTCCCAGCGACTTGTGTTTTCGAAAATCTCAGTAGACAATAATATTATAATACACATGTAAATACTACGAACCGACTTTTAGAGCTATTGGCGAAGATGTTAGTATGTTGTAGCAAGATCATTGAAAACAGCGTTATCTTCGACTTTACCAGTCCTTTAGACTAAGTGCGATAATAGTCCGTAAACGCCGACAAGAGGCAACTTAGAGTGAAAATTATCGGGGGCGATAACCTCACGACTGATGCGAGATGGGACGACCACAACTAAAGAACAATCCACAGCACCTAACTCCATAGGAAACTTCTCCCGTCCGGTCGCTTGAGTCATGTGTTTCTGTCGGTCGTCCTTGAGACGCTTGTGTCCCTGGCACAGGTTGACCTTGTTGTGGTGAAATGGCCGCTTTGTTCCCATTCGCATCTTGCGTGGCTGTAGCTAATTCTGCTCTGGCCACTTCTGCCGCCGTGGGAGGGGAAATAGCAATTCTCTGCAAACATATTTATTTCAATGGTATCAAAAGGGGCGATGCCGAGCCACTTACATTTTTCTTGCGACCGGGTGCTACATCGACGGTGCGTATAGACCTTCCTCCAGGAAAAAGGCTGAAATTCCAATGCCGGGGCTCGAGTGGTATTGATTGTGGTGCATTTGCAGGCCGGGTGCTGAAGCGCAGGGAGTTGAAAAAACTACGCCGATGAAGGGGAGGCGTTGGGCCCGCGAGCGGACCTGACGGACTTGTATCATTTCCCCAGAAATCGTCACCCTGTATCAATGTTAAGCGAGCAAGCTTAGCTGGAGACAGACGTGGTTAGACCCACATATCTAGCCAAGCTGTTATTGGCCTTCTGTCTAGGTATGCGAGGGGTGACAAACATCTGCCAAGATAAATAAGCGAAAGACCAGTGTGTCCACAACTGGTTGGAGCACATCTCTAGATGGAACTGCGCGTCCCTGATAAAGAGCTCACATCCAATGTGGAAGAGAGACAGAGATAACTTGCCTTGCGTTTTACGTCACCCTGAACGAGACCCGATGTCGGTTAGAAAGACACTAACAACAACAATGCGCATACGCACGGTAACTTGATCACCACTCTGCCGCCTGAGTGCAGCCTCCACACTCCATAGATAGACCTTTGCATCAAATCCAGCACTGGCGATGTGTTTTCCATCGGGAGACACGACAACAGTGAGCAGTTCATCCTCGTGCAAGAGTGGATCTCCGACTTGCTTATTGGTCTTGAGGTCCCAGATGCGAACTGAGCAGTCTCGTGATGCACTGACGAGATGGCTTTCATCAGGTAACAGACACAGGGAACTGATGGTGGTGGTATGGCCCCGAAGAACAACGAGATCTTCTCCATCAATTGACCGCCATTTTCGGATGGTGTCATCGCTTGACCCGGAGAATATATGTGCACCATCCTTGGACCAACACAACGATATCACGTCGTTGTCATGTCCCTTTATCTCCATGAGCAGCTCGCCGCCCTTTGACCACACGCAGATTATATGGTCCACACCACCACTCATGAATTTCTCCCCTTTGGGAGAGTATTTGACAACACACACCCAGCCATGACCGGTCTCTATTGGTGTCGCTATTTGCCGGCCAGTATTCGGATTCCAGCGTCGTATCGTGCCGTCGTCAGATCCACTTGCTATCTCCAGCGCATCGGAAGACCAGTCGAGGCACCTCACTACATCATTGTGCCCCTCCCACGGGTCGCCAACTGTGCTGCCCTTCCTGATGTTCCACAGCCGTAGCCTGCCGTCTACACTTCCACTCACGACCATCGTTTTATCTGGATGCACCGCTATTGACGGTACAGGTCCTCCGTCACCGTTCCAAGGCCTCCCCACAAGCTCTCCGTCTCTTGTCCACTCACGAATTGAACCATCATCCGATGCGCTCACTATATGGTAACTGGTACCCAATCAGGCAAGGCTCCATATGAATTTGGAGTGACCCTCGATGACACACTCCGGCTTCAAGCTCCCTGGTGGACGTTCTGGCTTTGGTTTCGTCCATGATGTGGTCTGAGTATTGTGATTGACGAAGTAGGACCGACCGAGGGGTGAGATGTGCCATTCGCATCCGGAAACGAGTCGTCCGGGATGATCTATGTTCAACTATGAGTTCCTCGCTCTTAGCGGCGCATTCTTCGTTCACCTAGACGCACTCCTGGTAAAGGTCGGTTCAAGGAAACCAGTGCGAGTGTGTCATCTTGATATTGTGGTTCACTACCCAACACCTGAACCTGGCGCCACAGTGGAGGGAGTGCCGCATTCCCACCTGTTTCTTGTTAAGTAAGTCAGTAGGTATCACAGAACGGTTGCTCACCTTTCCAGAATGCATCTTGACGGTGCTGTGCACCGTAGGGTGGCGGATCCTTCGTGCGCGTCCGAAAAGGTGCATCAATTGCCGGTGAGTCCAGCATCACTCCTTGTTCTCCATCTCTCCATCTTGTTGATGTGCTTGACTCGACCTCTTCTCGGAGCATGACAATGATTGACAAAGTTTCGAAACGATGCCGTGGTTTACAGACGGGTTGACAGCAATGAAAACTTCGATAATGCGCAAAATGAATAGTCGAGGGGGAGGGATGGTGGAAGTGATGAAGAGACGGTGAGCTGTGCATGCTGTATTTGCAGGCGCCTTTTTATGCCCCAAATCTGTCAGTGAGCGCTAAGATAAGGAGGTTATTGCTGTCACAGTGTAATGTATTTGAGTAATACGTCGATCACAAGTAAGATTTCGGATTGTACCTCCTAGTACATGTCTAGTGCCGCTCTCTAAGCATTTTTGACAAAAAGTGCTTTAGCGCAAGATGGCATCAGAGCCTGATGTAACTCGCCTTTTTTCACGCAGAGCCAGTCGTAGACTCGTAGTTGAGCCCCGGCTGTCCGCACCTCTGGATTACAGTCTAGATTCTAGAACGATGTCCGTCAACGCTGGCGTGAGTTGTTCCTATACAACGCAGGTTCATCTGGATACCAAGACCTCTTTCAACACACCGCCATGGATCATACCTCGACACATGAAACAGAAAAATGAATAGATCATCCGCATCGCAGTCCCATATGTCGAGGCCCATCATAAATCAAGTTGCAGTGGTTGAATGTATACAGTACAGTGCTTGAAGACGAACGGGAAGTGGAAATGGCGACAAGAGCCCTGCAGAGGAACATTTGAAGAGTATAGACATCACTCCCGATAGCGCTAGCAGACTCAAGCTTCAAGAATCAAGATCGCCAATTAATTGGGAAGAACTGAGAAATTTGAGCTACAACTCAAACCACGTGACCTGAAAACCGCTCGCTGTCAACCACGACGACCAGCACTCATATTCATCATTTAATTCACCAACCCGCTTTTTGTGAGGATACTCGCAACATGGCTCGTTTGCATCAAGTTTCAATTTGCTCTATAGTGCAAGAAATTCTTCCGTCGTAGTGTCGCACTCCTTCTCCTGAGCTCACTGGTTCCACAATTTCATTGCGCCACGAATACATTTACTTACTACTTCCTTGCCATCCGACGTGGTACATTGACCCTACGAACCCCTACCTAAACGGCAGATCCATTTCACCAACCCTCTTGATGAGTTAGTAACAATACTGCTCCCATCCATCAAATCAACACCTCCACCGCACACGCAAGATAGGCAACCTTCACTGTCCATAAATGTTGACCCGAGGCCGAGGAAACAGTTCACTGCGCCCCCCCAAGAATGCACCTATTATCGTAGAAAATGACACATTCTCCACTACGCTCTCGGAAGAGACGCCTCCAACCCCGACGCCATTGTTTATCTAAACAGGTACATCAACACTACGAAACGACTGAGAGCAACTGGTGAGGTACCTCTGTCAGTCAAGTGCTCGAATTGATTTCCACCTGCAGCGAAGTGTAAGTGTGAATGAGGTCCCTCGAACTTGCTCAACCACCATGCATTTCACCCTTCTAATTCCTCTACTTTATCAGCTTCCATCCCGACTACACGGCATTCATCAGATCTGACCTCTCTGCTTGTTCCATGCTTTACTCTACATGCATCAAAGATAATTCCACAAATACGCGGGTCGTATGAAAAGCGTTGTACGATTAGCTCAAGAAACAAGTCCAGGACAAGTCTCCCGTCAAGGCTTCCCAGGAACGCGCGATATGGGCAAGATATGCGGAGAAGCCCAATTTTTGGCTGATGGACACCCTCAAGACGACCGAGACTCGGAGAAGGTACACAAATAGAAGGGAAATGAGTAGAAGTGGATACGATACTGGACAGCGGAGGGTGAATGGCGTCCTCGCAATACGTTCACTCCCAGCCAACCTACAACTACCGCTCATCACGCACAATCACAACTCCTTTTATTACCAGGCGAATACAATTCATTGCGGTTTAGATCTGGGGCTTGAGACGAGAAGCTTGAAGACCCGCCAGGTTATGCTTCCTAACTCTGCGTAATGGATGCGTAAATACTCACCATAGATTGCGTCATTGATTGCGTGCATGGAATTTTGCGATCGTGGTATGTTGTCTTCATCTAAGTGGTGCAGCGAAGCGTGTCGACAGGTGGTTTCCAGCGTACCT
Source organism: Suillus clintonianus (assembly GCF_016758775.1). Taxonomy (NCBI): domain Eukaryota; kingdom Fungi; phylum Basidiomycota; class Agaricomycetes; order Boletales; family Suillaceae; genus Suillus; species Suillus clintonianus. Next base: position 124,337 of record NW_024539298.1, read on the forward strand.
TCTTGTCAAGTCTGCTCACATGACTGTTTGAACGTCCCTCACAGCAAGCTGAATGCCGTGAACATTAAATCTAGATCAATCCAGCCTGAGCGAAGTACAGACCTTGACGGCTTGATCGGCCCGCCGAGCACCCTCATGACCTGAATCGTGGGCCCTACATAAACAACTCATCCCCCACTCGAGTACACCCATCTCCCAGTCTGAACCAGCCATGACAACCCACGCACTCCTGAACGCATTCAAAGCTTCCAAGCCCGCATTCGGCGCATGGATTACCTTGCCTGGCGTGCTCAACGCACGTACAGTCGCACAAGCCAGCCCACACCTCTCGTGGGTGATGATAGATTGTGAGCACGGTCTAACATCGCTCCAGCCCGGTGCTGCAGAGTCTATCCAGGCCATCACCGGTCTTGGACCCAACGCGCCGAGTCCGCTCGTGAGAATTCCAGCCACCGGATTCAGCAACAGTACATCGTGGCAAATCAAATACGCACTTGATGCAGGCGCGCGGGGCGTGCTTGTTCCTATGGTGGGTGGTTTCTGAAGAGTGTATGATGGAGCGTGATCAAACTCTGTGCGAAACTGTAGGTCTCCACTGCTGAGAAGGCGAGAGAGATCGTGGCAGATAGCCGCTTCCCTCCGGGAGGCCGGCGCGGCTTTGGAAGTCCATTCACTCATGGCGCCTGGAGCATCAGTGCCGCCGAGTACCTCAAATCTGCGAATGAACATGTAGTTGTTATGATACAAATCGAAACGAAGGAAGGCGTGCAAAATGTTGACGCCCTCGCTGCCGTAGATGGCATCGGTGAGTTGGACCCAAGTAATTGCATACTTGCCAATATGATCTCACCGCATTTTTGGCTATAGATTGTTTATTCATCGGTCCTTACGATCTTTCTCTGAGCTTGGGATACCCCCCTCCTTCTCCCGATCCGCACCCTGACGTGGAGATTGTCATCCAAAATATCCTCAAAGCCACCCACAAGGAAGGGAAGAAGTGGTAAGCTTGTGTGCTGACTCTCCTGATATTGCCACTTATCCATTTATGATTCAGCGCGATTTACTGCACCTCAGGAAAGCAGTCCCTTAAACGTGCTCAAGAAGGCTTCGACATAGTGAGATCGCCTGACTGAAAGTCCGTGTTTGTGGCTCACTCGTTTTTTGTCATGCAGATTAGCGTCACTACTGATGTTGGCGCAATAACCGACTCAATGGCAGCAAACCTTACCGCCGCAGTAGGCGGAGAATCTGAAGCTGCGGCATTCCGATACTGATCGTAGAGAAAGTCGAAGTAAATCTCAGCAATGAATGTACACAGTCGATAGAATGTAGTTTTACAACTTGGACGCACTGAAGAAATCATTGGTTCGTTCACATAGGTAGCGACTGGTCGTTTCCTTGGTAGTCATAATCAAAAAGTAAGAATGCCGGCCCAGCGACTGTAGCATCATCGGACACGGCCTCCCTGCTATTCGTGATTACCGAGAACACAAAACCCTGCAGCGTGTTTGGGATGGTAACCGTCATGTCATCATGGAGAGGTATAACGAGGGCTTCGAAGCCTGAGATGAACCAGGCGTACAACCTCTGTGAACCGTGCTCCGGAGTTGCGGACGAGAACGACACTTGCACAGTCTGCCCTGGCACAACGTTGGCGGGGAACGTGAGTACAGGAAATATTTTGACGGGTGGCGGCGAATTGGAGGATGGGCAGGATGCGATGAAGGTACTCATCATCGTGTATAGTTGGCTCACACTTAATGGTGCCTGTTGATTATTGGTCTCGAAATGCATGTAGAAAGACGAGATGTCACGTACATCAAACGCCGTGCTCCAAGCGGCACCTAAACGCACGTCCGCGTTGATCCACGCCGAGTGTCTCGCTTCCACAGAGTGAATAGAGCTGATGGCAATGGCATAGTCCTGAAACGCTTTTGAGTTTCATTTCAACATGGAGGGATAGAAAATGAAGTACAGGATTAGAGATATACTTCGTGAGACTTGTATACGCCGAGGATGCTATTGCCTCCACGATGTTGCTGGTCTTCACAAATGATCTCGGATCGGTGTCGGGGCTGACGGAGAGTTCATTCAGCACACGCACGAAATACAAACAAGAAATGAGCTGACAAGTTGTACGTGCATGGCTGAACAGCCTTGTCACCCAGTATATTCTCAAGGAACTGAGCATGCGTAAGCTCATGGGAGGATATCTGTGCGTATCGCCCCGGCGTCCAGGGCGGCAGACCAGCGTTGGAGAAGTCCTGTGACCCGTACTGGTACAGTCGTTGGTAAAAGTAGTACTGGAAGTGTTCGAGGGAGAGGGCAAAATTTAGAGCTTGGATTTCTGTCGTAGTATTCGTCAGTTTAAGGCTCGAAGGATGGAAAATCACGCCACCTGTCAGCGTGCTCCCGTCGTCACGCCGCTCTGAGGGAAGGGAGAGAACGGAAGAGGAAAGAGTGACTAGGGCGAGAGACGTAAAGATGGCCCTCATTGTGAATCTTTAATAATACAAGGGTATACGGGATTTTCACGTCGCGGATATCGTCCAGAACAGAAAAGATAAATGACTCACGAAGAATGCCAGATGAACATTTTATATATATGCGTAGACATGTCAGCCCGTGTCAGCCTCTAAGCCAAGGCCCAATAGGCTATAATGCATGACGGTGAGGTTTGGATCTACCGTGACTGTAACAGGTCAGCCTCCTCGTTAGCCTCCGAAATCCAATGCATTATCAATTCAACTTGAATGTCAATGCATTACTCACTGGCTTCATCAAGGGGTTGATCAAACTATAGGGCGACCGTGACCGTACAAGCTTGGAGGGCAAAAGGGTAAGTGCCACTCGACGTTTTAGTTTACACATACGAGTGACGTAATACAGAAGAAATGTCCATTTGTCCAAGTTCTATGAAATTGGTCAGTTTGCCTATAAAGTAGACTAATATTGTAGTGGAGATACAACGCCAAAATTGATGCAGATTAAGTTTGGACTCAAATCGGACCAGTGTTCCTCCGAGTATGTTTGGCGAGTTTCCGGAGCTTGCAGGGGTAACTAGGAGATCATCAAGATAAAGAAACGACATGTGTCCGTAAGTGTAAGTAGGGAACATCAGCGAGAAGATACTAGATACACTTGTTCATCAATACACTAGACATGAACAACACAAAAGAACCCAAAACGAAATTACATACAGTAACGTAAGTCCAATCACATCAGGTGTGCACTTCAAAGTTCGTCCGTGCCATCAGAGTTGAAGTCAAAACTCAGAAAGGCGGGTCCAGCGATCGTCACGCTGTCAGTCACCGTCGTACCATTGGTAGTGACCACAGGGAACACGACACCCTGTAAAGTCGATGGAATAGTGACTGTCATTTGAGAGCTCAGCGGCGCAAAAGTGGCCCCGAGGCCAGCAATGAACGCAACATAGAGTTGTTCAGATGGCATCGTTGCGTTAAAAGAAACTTTAACGGTCTGGCCCGGCTGAGCACCAGCAGGGAAGGATAATGCAGGGAATGCTTTCACAGGGAGCGGCATGTTAGAGGAAGGGCAAGACACGATGACGCCCGATGCGAGTGTCCACACTTGATTGAGGTCAAGTGGGGTCTAAACAAACAAGATTTGAGCAGTGAACTTCAATAACGAGCACGGTAACATACGTCAAACGCGGTGTTCCACGGGTTAGCTTTCAAAACTGCCGAATTAATCCATGCTGATTGTCTTGCTTCAACAGCTAGAATAGCACCCGAGGACGTAACATAATCCTGCAAACCATGATGAAATAAACATGCACATCATCGCGATCAAACCATATTTCTTACCGAGTTAGACAAGAAGTGCGCCGCACCAGAATACGCAGAAACGCCGACCGTCTCCAACATGAAACTAGTCGTTACGAAAGAAATTGGGTCCGTATCAGGGCTAATGTAAAGTCAGCCCACTCAGCATCCATATGAATTACTTTCATGAAACCTTTACTCACAAACTGTAGGTGCATGGTTGTACCGCCTGATCACCAATTACGTTCTCGAGGAACGACACGTGCGTCGACTCGTGTTGTGCGATTTGGTTCCATCGTCCGCGCGCCCAGGTGGGCAGTTTTGCATCGAGGAAGTCCTGCTGGGTGTATTTCTGCAATCCTTGTGTGTAAAAGGCGTTTTCGAGGTGTTCAAGCGTAAGTGCGAAATTCAGAATTTGAATGTCTAATAACCCAATGACATGAGATCGCTGCGAATAGGGTCAACGGCAAACTTACCTGTTGGGGTACTGCTATCATTGGCACGTTTGGCAGGTATGGCCATAGAGAGCTCAGGGAGGGCAGCGACAGCCAGAAGAGCTACGGAAGCTGCGGTGACCTTCATACTGTCAGCTCGACTTTTCGTTGATGTGAAACAAATGAAAACGGGCGTTAGGCATACATGCGAGCTTTATACCCCACGCGCGGGCCAAACCGAATAACCCGAATAACGTCAGTAAAATGAACTTCGCGATGCCGAGCACCGCCTGCGAATCTTTTAGGTGTGATGTTCTGCTTCTTGTGTTGTGCGCTGGCTCCGACACTTGACAGAACAGTGTGTTTCGTTCTATTTTGAAATACCGCCACTTTTGTTCCCTTATCTTTATCGCCGTCAGGTATCATCATTTATTGCTTTGACCAGTGTACATACTGAAACAACCATTGTTACTTTGTTCAGCGCGTCCCGCAATTACGATTGCACTTACTTACACTGTCTGGACCTGGTACGAGCAATATCTCATTTCATTCATTTATACGAACTGAAACCCGTCCGTTCACCTCGGACGTTTGCGATGTTCTGCACGATGCATATATTTGAGTCTATCTGTTGAAACCTGTTTCAAGTTCACGCATAAACCTCGTACTGTAGAAGCATTTATATTGAAAGTTTTAAAAGTGTTTAGTGCTCACCTTGAGTGGTCAAACGCTGGCACTTGACGCAAATCGTTGCGGCGCTATCAGCGTTACAGCATAAGGTCGGGCATGTGCCTAGACAACCGTGCAACTCCTAGTCGAAGATGCGGAAGTATCGGAGCGAAGGAGTGGCACAGAACTTCTTCGAAGAAAAAATAGCCTTGGCAACGGCCAACCTGGCCATCTGCGAATCTGCCATAAGGATTTCTGGACTTCGGTGGTTACTGCCAGTAAAGAAAGACGAATCAGCGGTACTGCTAGTAAAGTGTTACTCCACATGAACTTAGAAACTCACCAACGTTGTCTAATGCACGTCAACTTCGTGTCACTGCTGCCCTTCGTATGTACACCACATCCACACATCCTTCGCCATTTGCACCTCTCCGGTGAACATGATGCACTCACGAGAACAGGGTTCCCTTCGGCTTCAAGCATATATCTCTATAGTTTCTTCGCAGTGGTGTGAAGCAATTCGGAAAGTTGCTGGTTCATGGGAATCTGTTCAGGTACATGCGGCGATTACACTCGTAGTCATTCTCCCTACAGGCACTATTTCTTTCACGAGTGACGAGGCAATATGCCAGGTACTATCTCAGGAACTTAGCTGCGAGTTATCGATCGAGAGCAACCAATACTTACAAAGAGTTGGCATTAACGGCATAGCGGCGGCGATCAGTCGAGTTGAGTTGCACTTGCCCACTTGCCAGTGGTGATAGATAAATCATCGAAACATGGAGAATGTGCATTCCTGTTCAGCAGTTAGCCGCCATTACTACACTGCTTAGGAACAAGAAGCTATAGCCGTCATGATCAATGCCATGAATCGAGAGTTGAAGCTGATAAAGTTTCATCCGGTGGACTCGGAGTTCAAAAACTCCGCACTTAAAGTTCAAACAGCAAGTACTTATCACGTGTTGACCGATGCTGCCTTATCAGCTCACGCATCGCATTAGCTAGTCTCCAATAGTCTGACCTCGATAACTGGTACTCAGATTCAAGAATAACGCTACGCCTATACCGTACTACTATACGTGGGCGTTTGACCCATGAACAAAGCGCAATGTAATAACGACATAAGTAAGTACGTGCAATTCAACGGGTTGGCAGCCTGGCAGTACATATGGTAAGCATCGCATCGATATGATGATAAGTACTGGAAATAGCGTAACCTAGGTTAGGGCGTTGATGATATAGTCGAGGCACAGGAAATCACCTAAGCAAGTGGCTTGTAAATACAGCATGCGAAACAGTATATCTAGCAGGTGTGTTCATTACCTTCACTATCACCAACGTCCCCAATCGTCGTCATGCTGCCAGTGATTAAAACAGCCAAGTCAAGCACGCCAGCGAAACGGAGAGAGGTAGATCGAGGACCACTATCAGACCCACCAGGACCTATTGCTCCCCTGAAGCGCTCTGATATTCTGCCAGCTTATGGTGCACAGACCCGCCAGGAAGCACTGTGGAAAGGTGAGCGAGCACATTGTGAAACCAATTGACCGGCTAAACGTCGAGCAGGAGGGAATGAGGTGCTCCCTCCTATGTGGACAGAGTTCCATGATGATGACAGACCATTTTATCGTGAAGAAACACTCCTCATGCATGCAGTGCAGAGACCATTACCAGGAGTGCGACTAGGTGAGCAACGAAAGTGTGATGAGAGCGAGGAACTCAGGATCGAACATAGATCACTCCTGGGAGGAGCTCGTTCCTGGATGCGAATGGCACATCACACCGCACGGTCGATCCTACTTCGTTAACCACAACACTCGGACCACATCGTGGAAGAAGCCAAAGCCAGAACGTACAGCAGGAAGTTTGATGCCAGAGTGCATTGTCAAATGTGACAACTGGTACAACAACACCCTTGCCTGGTTGGGCACCAGCGGCAATATAATGAGCACCTTGGTCGATGGTTCAATTCACCAGTGGACAAGAGATGGAAAGCCAGTGGGAAAGCCTTGTGATGGTGATGGAAATCGAGTAACCGCAATGGCGATGCCATTGGATGAAACGATGGTTGTATGTGGAAGCTATGATGGCAGTGTACGGCTGTGGAATATAAAGGAGGGGAGCGTGGTCGGTAACCCGTGGGAGGGGAATAATGTTGGAGTGTGGTGCCTTGATTGGTCTCCGAATGGGGTAGAGGTTGCAGGTGGATTTTTGGACGGGACTATACGACGATGGAACCCGGCCACTGGCAGAGAAATTGCACCACCAATAAAGAGAAGCGATAAAGATGTGCGGACAGTCAAATACTCTCCACAGGGCGACAAATTCGCGAGCGGCGGTGAGGACAACATGATCCGGGTGTGGTCAAAGGACGGCAAGCTCCTCGTCGAGATAAAGGGGCATGAGGACTGGGTGAGATCATTATGTTGGTCCAAGGATGGCGCATACATCTTCTCTGCCTCTAATGATCGCACCATCCGAAAATGGCAATCGATCGACGGGGAAGAACTCGTCATTTTTCAGGGTCATTCCAGCACTATTACATCCCTTTGTCTGTCTCCCGATGGATGCCATCTTATCAGCGCATCATACGACTACTCAGTTCGCATCTGGGACCTCAAAACGAATCAGCAACTTGGAGACCCACTTTGGCACGACGACCAAGTCTTAGTTGTTGCCATGTCCTCTGATGGACAATACTTTGCCAGTGCTATCTATGGACCTAATGCAAAAATCTATATATGGGATCTGGACGCAGCACTCAAGTGTGCTCGTGGGGTTGACGTGCGTGTATACATCGCTTTCATCAGGCTCATTTCTAAGCGATCTTGTGTGTCGGTCAGGACAATGCGGATCCCAACGCAAAGCTCAAGGCGAGTCTCATGTCTCTCTTTCATGCCTCATCTCACCTCTTTATCAGGGACGTGCAACTCGACCTAAATTCGTGAGCTAGTTATAACATTGTGAATACCCTGTTCATTCGCTCATTTGTCTCATAAGATATCTCTTGCGCCTAGACGGCAAGCCAACAATAGAGGCTCCACAGGATATGTGAGTTCAATGCGATTATTCCTGAGCTCTTTCCATTCTGAAATCTATTAAGGACAATGACTTCTTCAGCGATTACACAAAACGCATGCCTCCTCGTTCAGCAGACAGGTCATCTCCGCCTGGTCTGCGCAAATTATTCGGCTTCCTGCGCTCCAGCACTCGACCTGCAAATGCTCCCCAACCAAGTCAGCTTCAGCCTCCGCGATTGCATTTCAGCTTATTTCCTGTAAGAATCTCCAGGCGTCCCGTCGATGTTGCTCCTTGCCGTGATGAAGACGTAAGTGGTTCATCACCACCAATACATATCCCTGTTTGATATCTTTGCAGAGATACGGCATAACCCCTGAAACCGACGCAGAAGCAGAAGCAGCTATGCAACGTACGAGCAGCAACAATGCCGGCAGCTCAACAGCACAAGATAAAGCTGAAACGGGGACACATGGACCTCAAGGCCGACCAACGCAAACGCAAAGCTCAGCTGGCGAAGCTCAAGAATTTTCCTATGAAGTCATCTGCTGCGGTTTGCCAGTCATGTGCTTTCGACGTCGCAGACAGGAGGTCGTCTAAATGTATCTTTCTCTCGAGTTTTCTTTCACCTCTCTCTTTGCTCGCTCTCGTATTTTTCTTATAGATCATGTCTCGTCCCCAACCGTGTACGAGCATCGTGGAACATTTTTATGACTATTTTATTGTATCCATACAGCATCGTCGCGTTTGAAGTATACAACTCGTATATAGCGCTCTCTTCTGTTGCGCGGTGGGGCTAGATTAGCGGTCTAACGTGCTAGATACTAGCTACAATGTGACAAGCAACTTGAACGATGTACGTCAGTTGTGCCCCAGCAATGCATACTGACTTTGTTCAGCCTGCATCTCGTGTCTCTCCATTGCTTGTCAACCTACAGCCGTCCGGTTGGCAAGCCCTTTCCGATGCCGACACTCGACGAGAGCCATCTTTCTTCTTCCATACCTCACCTGACTTTTTTTACCAGGAAATTGCAGCTCGGTCCAGATGCGTGAGCTACTTAATTGCTAACAACTTGACCCTTTACTCATTCGTCTGATCAGGTCTCTCTCTCACACGCGCCTAGACAGCAAAGCAACAACAGAGGTTTAACAATATCTGCAAGTCCAATGCGATCACATATTCCTGAGCTTCTTTATATCCTGACACTTGTTCAGGGAGATAACATTTTCAGCGATGGTACCAACCGCACGCCTCATTGCTCAACAAACGCATAATGCGTTGGTAGTCCTTGCAAAATGGCATGAGAATCGTGAGTCCCCGATACACCCTGACCTTGTTGCATTGAAATATCGGCGTTGTTATCGCTCGTACGTTGCATGGCTGAGGCCGCTTCCGCGCCAGTCTCAGGGGCCACGCCGATTCTCTGTGAATGTATTCAACGACCAAAGGGGGACGAGTATCGATGATGACCATAGACTCATGTCGTCCTCTTGGTCATGAGAAACATCGACAAAAGGGACAAAGCTGAAACTCCAACGCTAGGGCTGGAGCGATACCCGTCGTAGCATTTGCAGGCCGGATGCTGGGGCGCAGGGAACCTAACAAATTGCGTAGACGAAGTAGAAGTTACGGACCTGCGAACAGATCCAAACGGCGAGGCATGGGATATGTACTACTGTCCCAGAAGTCATCGCCCTGTATCAGTATTAGCGTAGGAAGCACTGAGGGGAGGTGAAATGTTACTGACATATCTTCCCAATCCTCTATTGATCGCGGACTTTGGTGGTCTGGAGATACACATTGATATTGCCGTCATCATTTCCGTGTTTCCAGTGTCTATTAGATGGTATACTTTTTTTTGAAGGTCAGCTTTTCAATGTACAATGTACATGGTCTCCGCGTCTCGGGAGCACATGGATCAGTAGAGGGCGGGGAGCGATTTATCTATTTTAGAACTGACATATCAGAGGCACATGTTATCACCTAAGCAAGGCGCCTGTAAATACAGCATGCAAAATAGCATGTCTAGCAGGTGTGTTCATTGCCTCCACTATCACCAACGTCCCCAATCGTCGTCATGCTACCAGTGAACAAAACAGCTAAGTCAAGCACGCCAGCGAAACGGAGAGAGGTAGATCGAGGACCACTATCAGACCCACCTATTGCTCCCCTGAAGCGCTCTGATATTCTGCCAGCTTATGGTGCACAGACCCGCCAGGAAGCACTTTGGAAAGGTGAGCGAGCACATTGTGAAACCAATTGACCAGCTCAACGTCGAGCAGGAGGGAATGAGGCGCTCCCTCCTATGTGGACAGAGCTCCATGATGATGACGGACCATTTTATCGTGACGAAGCACTCCTCATGCATGCAGTGCAGAGACCATTACCAGGAGTGCGACTAGGTGAGCGACAAAGGTGTGGTGAGAGCGAGGAACTCAGGATCGAGCATAGATCACCCCTGGCAGGAGCTCGTTCTTGGATGCGAATGGCATATCACACCGCACGGTCGGTCCTACTTCGTCAACCATAACACTCGGACCACATCGTGGAAGAAGCCAACGCCAGAACGGATAGCAGGGAGTTTTATGCCAGAGGGTATCATCAAATGCGACAACTCGTTCAACAACACCCTTGCCTGGTTGGGCACCAGTGGCAATATAATGAGTACCTCGGAGGATGGTTCAATCCACCAGTGGACAAGAGATGGAAAGCCAGTAGGAAAGCCTTGTGACGGTGACGGAAACCGAATAATAACAATGGCCGTGTCCGTAGATGAAACAATGGTCGTGTGTGGAAGTTCAGATGGCAGAGTACGGCTGTGGAATGTAAAGGAGGAGAGCTTAGTCGGTAACCCGTGGGAGGGGAATAATAACGGCATGCGGTGCCTCGATTGGTCTCCGAATGGGGTGGAGGTAGCAGGTGGATTGGAGGATGGCACTATACGACGATGGAACCCGGCCACTGGAAGACAAATTGCACCACCCATAAAGAGAAGCGATAAATGTGTGCGGACAGTCAAATACTCTCCACAAGGCGACAAATTCGCGAGCGGGGGCAATGACGACACGATCCGGGTGTGGTCAAAGGACGGCGAACTCATCATCGAGATAAATGGACATGAAAGCGTGGTGACATCGTTATGTTGGTCAAAGGATGGCGCATACATCTTCTCTGCCTCGGATGATCACACCATCCGAAAATCATCAATCGACGGGAAAGATTTCGTCGTTTTTCAGGGTCATACCAACTTTGTATTATCCATTTGTCTGTCACCCGATGGATGCCATCTTGTCAGTGCATCAGAAGACTACTCAGTTCGCATCTGGGACCTCAAAACAAATCGGCAACTTGGAGACCCACTGTGGCACGACAATCATGTCTTGGTAGTTGCCGTGTCATCTGATGGACAATACTTTGCCAGTGCTATCGTTGGACCCAACACAAAACCTATGTATGGAGTCTGGAAGCAGCACTCGAGCGTGCTCGTGGTGTTGACGTGCGTGTATACATCACTTTCATCAGGATATTTTCTAAATGATCTTGTGTGTCGGTCAGGACAACACGGATCCCAACGCGAAGCTCAAGGCGAGTCACCTGTCTTCTCTTTCATGCCTCATCTCACTTCTTTATCAGGGACGTGCAACTCGACCTAGAGACGTGAGCTTGTTATAAAATTGTGAATACCCTGATCATTCGCTCATTTGTCTCATAAGATCTCTACCAACAATAGAAGATATGTGAGTTCAATGCGATTATTCCTGCGCTCTTTCAATTCTGACATCTGTTCAGGGCAACGACTTCTTCGGTGATGACACAAACCGCACTACTCCTCGCTCAGCAGACAGGTCATCTCCGCGTGGTCTGCGCAACTTATTCGGCTTCCTGCGCTCCAGTACTCGAGCTGCAAATGCCTCTCAACCAATTCAGCTTCAGCTCCGGCGATTGAATTTCACCACATTTCCTGTGGGAATCTCTAGGCGTCCCGTCTATGTAGCTCCTTGGCGTGAGGAAGACGTAAGTCGCCTGTGATCACCAGTATATTTCCATCTGTGATACAAATCATTTTGCAGCGATATGGCATTGTCCCTGAGTCTGACGCAGAAGCCGCTGCGGCTATGCAACGTACAAATAGCAACAATGCAGACAGCTCAACAGCACAAGGTCAAACTGCAACAGGGGCACATGGATCTCAAGGACGACCAGCACAAACACAAAGCTCAACTAGCGAGGCTGGAGAACTATCCTGTGAAGTTAACTGCTGTTGTTTAGTCGTGCTCATCCGACGTCGCAGATAGCAGGTCGTCTAACTGTTTCTTTCGCTCGGGGGTTTTTTTTCCACCTCTCTCTAACACTTTTCTTGTGGATTATGTCTCGCCCATAACTGTGCACGAGCCTTGTGTCGTCATACGTGAAAATTCATTTTGACTTGTCCATTACATTCATACAGCATCGTTTCGTTTGAAGCATACAACTCGTAGCGCTCTCTTCTGTTTCGCGGTGGGGCTGAATACACAGTCTGAAGTGCTAGCGCTAGGTACTAGCTACAGTGTGACAAGCAACTTGAACAATGTACGACAGTTGTCCCCCAGCAATGCATAATGATTTTATTCAGCCTGCATTTCGTGTGTCTCCGTTTCTGGTTGGCCCACAACCATGATCTGGTGGGCAAGACCTTTCAGATGTCAACACTCGCCGAGAATCAGCTTTCTTCATCCATACCTCATCCGACTTCTTTACCAGGAGCTTGCAGCTCCGTCTAGAGACGTGAGCTACTTGATTTCTAACAACCTGCTCACTAGACACATCATCCCCACCTGGTCTGCGCAATTTGTTCGGCTTCCTGCGTCTCAACACTCGACCTCCAAATGCGCCACAACAATCAATTCAGCTTCGGCCTCGGCAATTACATTTTTGCTTAGTTCCTGTGAGAATCTCCGGGCGTCCGGTCAATGTTGCTCCTAGCCGTGAGGACGTGAGTAGTTCAATGTGTGTCCCCCTTTGATACCATTACCATTAATTTGCAAAAGCCCATGAGACTGACGTGGAAGCAGAAGCAGTTATGCGACGTACGAGCAGCAAGATAGGTGACAATTCAACTTCGCAAGATATCACTATGCAACCAGCGCACAACCCCTTTGCAAGGTGGGAGGGAGACAGCGGCATATGTGCATCAATCCTGTTCGATTACTTGGAGATCCAGTAGGGCTGATAAGCAATCTGGGCCGGCGATGAACTTGAATATGAAGATACAATCCACAGCATCCCATCACATACGATGGTTCTCCTGTGCCAGCAACAGAACTTTGCTCATGAGTAAAATGTGTTGGTCGTCCTTGTAAAACTACATGAGACTCTTGCGTCCCTGCTACACCCTGACCTTGTTGCGTTAAACTATCAGCGTTATTATCGCTCGTGCATCGCATGGCCGTGGCCGCTTCTGCGTCAGTCAGGGGGTCATGCAGTACCTCTGCAAATGTGTTTCAACGGATCGAAGGGGGGCGAGTATCGATGATGACGAGAGACTCACATCATCATCTTGGGGACGGGGGGCATAGACAAAAGGGATAAAGCTGAAATTCCAACGCCGGGGCTGGAGCGGTAATTGTTGGGGAGCATTTACAGGTCGGATGCTGAGGCGCAGGGAACCAAACAAAGTACGTAGACGAAGTGGAAGTGACGGGCCTGCGAACATATCTGAACCGCGGGGCATGGGATTTGTGCTACTGCTCAGAAAATCATCGCTCTGTATCAGTGTTAGCGTAGGAAGCACTGAGGGAGGTGAAATGTTACTGACATATCTTCCCAATCCTCTATTGTTGCCTAGTTGCTAAGGTATAGGAGGTGTGCCAAGGGCCTGATCAGATAAGTCAGTCGAGGATGAAAGAGAAGCAGGAATGACTCGCCTTGAGCTTCGTGTCGGGCTTTACATTGCGATCATGCGCACTCTAAACGAGATCGAAAGCGCGGTTATAAAACGCTGACAATATCAATGGACATACGCACGTCAACTCGGTTACTTGTTTTAACACTGCCTCGAGGCTCGAAACATAGACTTTTGCATCTAGTACAGCACCGGCGACATATTTTCCATTAGGAGACACGGTGATCGCCAAGAGCACATTGTCGTGTATGGGTGATCGCCTAACTTGCTGATTGATCTTGAGGTCCCAGATACGGACTGAGTGGTCCATTGATGCGCTGACCAGATAGGACTCATCCGTGGACAGACGGAGGGAGGTGACGGCGTTGGTATGACCTCGAAGAACGACGAGGTCCTCACCATCAATCGACTGCCATTTTCGGATGGTGGTATACGATGACGTGGAGAAGATGCATGTGCCATCCTTAGACCAACACAACGACCACACCCAGTCATCATGACCATCGACCTCCACGAGGAGCTCGCCATCCTTTGACCACAGACGGATCATCTTGTCCACCTCGCAGCTCGCAAATTGGTCACATTGTGGGGAGTATTTGAGGCAAAATACCCAGCCATGACCGGTCTATATCAGTGGTGCGACTCGTTGGCCAATATCGGGGTTCCACCGTCGTATACACCGTCCTGCGATCCACTTGCTATCTCCAGGCCATTGGGGAGACCAATCAAGGCACCTCGCCGCAGCTTTATGCCCCTTCCACGGCTTACCAACCACGATGCCCTCCTTTATGTTCCACAGCCGCAGTTTTCCGACTGCACTTCCACTGACGACCATTGTTTCATCTGGAGACAGTGCCATTGAGCATACCACTTCTCCGTCACCATTCCAAGGCTTTTCTGCTCGCTCCCCGTCTCTTTCCCACCGGCGAAGTGAACGAAAGGATGACACGCTCATTATCTTGCCGGTGCCAAAGCAAGCAAGGCTCCATATGCATCTAGAATGTCGTTCTGGCACAGGTTTCTTCCACGATGTGGTGCGAGTTTTATGGTTAATGAAGTAGGACCGACCAAGTGGTGAGATATACCATTCACAATCGGGAACAGCAAGGTCTCCAGGGCCGTCTATTGTCCGGCGTCAGTTCAACGCTCCTTGGATCAATTTCTTCACTCGCCTAGTCGTACTCCTGGCAAAGGTCGGTGCCGTGATACCATATACAAGTTGTCATCTTGAAATCGGTTTTCGCTATCTGCCACCATAAAGCTGTGCCATAGAGAAGGGAGAGTTTCATTCCCACCTGCCTCTTTTGAGTCGGTCAGCTGATGTTACAACGTGATTACTCACCACTCCAATGTGCATGCTGGCGGTGTTGTGCACCATAGGGTGGCGGATGGCGAGCATCATAGTACGGGTCCACGACTTCCAAAGGAACGCATATTTTTTCAACGGCTGCTGTGGTTTATGGCTGGACAGTGAGTCAGAGCTCGATCAATGCACCGAATCGATAGTCTGGGAGAGAGGTTAGTGATAGCGGAGGTGATTGGGAGACCTGATAGTGCTAAAATGATAAATTTCGCATGATGTGGCTGTAGGCGCCTTGAGGCTTGGTTAAATCACATGTTGAAGGCAGTATTCAGGGTGCATCAGTTTCGTCATTCAAAAATACAAGGGATCCGTATCCTTTTGTACAGCTTGCAGTTTACTCGCAGACCGAGAAGTAGTAGCGCGCTCTCGCTGGTACAAGCCCGAGAAATGTTGGAGCTTGTCCATACTCAATCAAGGGATGCTTATCTGAATTTTCATCGCGGTCAGTGAACAGAGCGTCTAAATGATGATGAAATGGGGGAAACTCACCCGATCAAGTGTCACGTTCCTAAAATTTTCAGCGTTAAAATATATAACATCAGCGCGCAATGTTCATTATAATAGGTCAGATTATTTTCGCTGCAAAGCGCTGCTCACGAAGGTGCTAGGAGATGCATGTCTGCTTGATATTTTAAACGGAAGAACAACGTTGTTTGTTGATCGGGTAGGTTCGTGCGCAGAGGGAGTACAAATTAGGCAGTTATTACATAAGCGTTGAGTGGGATGTGGAAGGCGGCTAGAAGGGATTGACGATAATTTACTTGACCGCCGTTAGCTGCGATGGCCCCGACTCAACCCTTCTCCTCCCCGCATGTGCACCCGCCATATCCTTCTCTCTACCTTTATCCTCTCAACGACACTTTCATTCCAAAACACATCTCCCTCCACAGTGGCCAGCGCGTAAAGATTGGGCGCCAGACAAACGCAAAGACAGTCCCAGCAGAGAGAAATGGCTATTTTGACTCGAAAGTGCTAAGCAGACAACATGCAGAGATATGGGAGGACAGTGGAAAGGTGCGTTTTGTTCTACATTTTTTGGTAGAAAGGCTGACGGACGTGGCGGAAGATATACATCAAAGACGTGAAAAGTTCCAATGGCACTTTCATCAATGGCGAGCGGCTCAGCCCAGAGGGTGTCGAGTCCGAGCCATTTGAACTCAAAAACGATGATATCGTGGTATGTGGGCCCCATTTCCCTCCGTCTGACCCATCCAACCCCCCTGCAGGAATTCGGTATCGACATTATCGGTGAAGACAACAAGACCACCATCCACCACAAAGTCGCTGCCCGTGTCATGTGTGTGTTCACAGACGAAGACGCACATCTCGCTGCCCGCGTAGAGGCCATCCCATCATCCGCCTCTCTTCCTCCCAACATCCCCTCCGTCCTCCCTCCCTCCGGTTCATCATCTGGAAGTAATAATAACTTTAGCTTTGCACATCCACAGCGCCGCCCTACCCTCCAGAGCCAGCTCGGTGGCATGGGCGGCAGTATGCGGCCACCGGGCAAAAATGGCCTTTCCTTTGACCACATATTGAGCAGACTTCAGGGCGAACTCCAGAAGAGCCGTGATACTGGCGCAGAACTGCACTCCCTGAGCTCTTCAATGAATGACATTCACGACACGCTCGGTGGCTCGGTGGTCTGTGCCCGCCACTCTCTTTATTCCTACATACTGACTATCTCCCTTCCCCACAGCCCCAAAACCTACCACACTTCCCCCAATTACTCCCTCCCGTGCGTTCACAACAAGCCTCGACCACCTCTGCACCCACACCTGCATCCGCCGCGCCCGCAAATCCAGAACCCCCTGCACCTCCCCCAGAGCACCCTGGCCTTTCCGAGCTGCGCTCAGAGCTACATGAGACCCAAGCCAGCCTCGCCAGCCACGTCGACAAGGTCCGCGCCCTCGAGGACATGCTCGCAGAGCACGAGGCCATCAAGGCCGAGGTCGCAGCTCTCCGTGACCTCATCCACGCTTCATCCGCACGTTCCCAGCACGACAATGGCATGCACATAGACTTAGAGCGTGGTCGCCGTGGACACGACGATGACGATACATCTAGCATTCATACGATTACACCGCATGAGCTGGAACGCGTTGAGGAGGAGGATGAGAGTGAAGAACAGGATGAGAGCGAGGAGGATCGGGAGCGTGCACAGAGGAGGGAGGAGCTGGGTAGGCCACGGACGCCAGAGCCATCGGGGATGGGAATGGACGAGGACGAGCTTGTGCATGTCCCTGTTTCAGACGTTGAACCCTCGACGACACGACCACGATCACGGTCCGCCTCGCCACAGCCATCGCACCCCGCACTAGACGAGCTTTCAGCGCGATTAGTAGCTCTCAGTGGACGCATAGATAGTGCTGTGGAAGTCAACCATTCCCTGGCGGCGCAACACGCTGCCGCGCAGGGTACGATCACCGTATTACAGGACAAGATCACTGCGCTGGAGGCGCTGGTTGCAGACCGGCAGCTCGAGACGCAGATCGCTGCAGCTGTGGAGGCCCAGCTCGCCAAGGCCGTAGAAAGCGCAGTAGAGGCCCAGCTTCGCGCACAGAAACAACAGCAGTCAGACCCCGCTGAAGGGTTAACTGCGCTGATGGCAGAGTGGAAGAAGGGTGTGGAGGGGCAATGGAGCGCAGTGCAAGAAGAATGGGGCGCGGAGCGTGAACGGCTACGCCGGGCCTTCGAGGGGCTGGAAAGCGGACTCGACGGACGGGTGTCGAATGTTGTTGCCTCGCATGTACAGGCGCAGACGCATGCAAGGCTTCAGAACGGTGACCTCAAGCTGCATACCACAAACGGGACGAACCCTGTAGGTGGAGGATTGGTGACGCCTCCTAGTCCCGTAAGCGTCGCTTCTAACCCTGGTCGAGGGAAAACGCGACGACGAAGACGTTCAAGATCTCCATCTGTGTCTTCCATCGAGTTGGACGATGAGGCGCACAAGAATGAGAATGGGATTGTGGATGGGAACGATGCAAGTCGATCACGATCACCTTCGCCTGGACCGTCGATTGCGGGGAGCGAGCCTGAGGCAGAGCGTGAGCTGGAGAAGCACAAGGGCGTGCAACCTCTTACACCAGAGTCATCTGTCACCGATGCCGGAGGGACGGATCCTTTGGGGCAGAAACCGCAGTTACAGATGCAGACGCAAACAGAGGTGACGCAGCGGGTGAGTGTTTTCGTTTTGCACACGCATATAATTAGTGGTGCTAATGTCCTCGCGTACAGCTGCATTCGGCAACGACAACGATGACAGCTGCCGTTGGCGTGCTCGTCTTGAGCGTCGCGGCGGCTGCCGTGCTATATCGTATGAAACCAGAATAAGCAAGTATTGAGGGGGTGAGGGGTTCTTTTTTTCCTATTCCCGCTCCTGTTTCCTATTTGCTGTTTGCAATGGATAAAACGTATCGAGTATCAAGTATCGTCGGGTTGGAACGTGCATGCATCGGACGGTTCGGGTCTGTCTTGTCTGTCTGTATCTGTCCCTCGCTCGCTTTGATGCAACGCATTCATTTTTCCACTTTATACTTCCATATCCTTCGCTATAGCATATGACCCTAACCCAACCCCATATCACCCGTTCATGCACGCATCCACGCATCGCATCGCATTACAATTATTTTATCCTTTTAGCTTCTTTTCTTCTGTCACGCTTGTGTTGAATTGTTGATGATCTGCGTTTGTTTTTTCTTCTTGTCATTGTTTATGCGTTCTTTTTACTTGAAGTATATACGTATTTTATGCATGTCTGCCTTTCTATACGCTTTCGGTTTTAATGACAGTCATGACTTTTTTTGTATTTGGGAGGTATATGAGGTATGTCATAATCATCATATGGTGAGTGTGTAGGAACGTACATATGCAAATATTGCTGCCTTCTGAGGTCGCGTCGCAGACAGTGTAGAAGGAACGATTTTCGTCGTTCGTCTTCAAAGTGAGATCTGTCTGTTTCAGATCCGGAACCTCGCAAAAGTAACATATTTGAATGAGATGGACTCATCAACGAATTAGATTTTGTTTCTCTCCTTCGAATTCGAATCTACCATTCTCGTGATCCCTGCCGCAGACACGTATTATGTAATCACTTGGGGCGCTCCCCCACCACTGTCGGCGGGTTAGTTCATCTGTCGGTACAGGCCGCGCGATTACCGCTGCTTTTTCGGACGTCGTAATCTGGATCTGGCATTATGACCGGCAAGGAATCATTCATCAATTTCATTCAAGATCTCATCCCGCGATCATTCATTGTGCTATTGTATTGCTCTACAACAGTTCAAACGTTCAAGCTCAAGCTCGATGGTTGGGACCGAAACGAGCACTTCCTCCCAGTTGAAACTGAGGAGACACGATATTACAAATACGAAATCATGGATAAAAATCATGGAACGGTGGATCTGCTTCTTCACACCAGCCGCGCAAAAAGAGCGACGCACTACGGACTACAAGGATGCGCCCCCAATGTGGTCCCTGTCACTAGTGAAGCGTTCGCCAAGAAACACACATCCAGAAAGATGAAATGGTGGCCCGTTTTCATCTGGATTTGCTTGTGTTACAGGCAGGGACTCGGAGTGCTTCTGCCAACGAGACCGCGCGCTTTGGATAAATGGGCGACCTTAAACGCTGTGGCATGTGGCGAGAAGAAGTACTTTTCCTTAGGTCATCTGCAAGTTCACTACCCCTCGGACATCGATCAGCGTATGGGAGGCTTCCTTGTGGATTGTGTCGGGGTGCTTCGACAAAATGCCGAGTGTCGATCTGCTCGCCTCGACCATCCACCTGTACAAGGGGCAACCGACCAGTCCACTGATGAGGAGCCGGAGGATATCGATGGTGTTCTACACGTGTTTACGACCACGACGAGCTGGGTCAAGCTCACAGAGCTCAGCAACCCTTCACAGTGATTTATTTATTCCTGCATACGATTTTCTGCATACCGACACTTGTGACTTTCAGTTGTTTATAGATAGCATATTCTAGTACTTCATACATACGACATAGACACTGGTTTTGATTCTCGGGTATGAATGTTGGTTGATGTTCGCAACATCAATGGTGGAATTCTCTCTATTCAACACGTACGAACACATCTCCTTGACTCGCCATCGCCCACCTCTACCCGGCTGGGTAAAGTATTTACGTTGCGATCCCTATAGGAGGTGGGGTTCATGATTGTGTGAGACGAGCATTCACCCGTAATCGATGTTGTCGGTTTCTACAATGGATTCTATAGTTGTCCAGCGTATCTCCAGGCCCACAGTTATATAGCTGCAAACCGAGTGTAAGTCTGCGTTAGTACGAGTCTAGTGGTGCGCACGAACTTTGCCAGGGCAATCCAGACACTTCATCCACCACATTGGCATAGCACGTGGAGCTGGCCTACGCAATACTACCTCGAACTTATCATCCAGGTATTCATCATTAATAAGACGTATTGCCGGGATTAACCATGGCGGAGCGGCCTGTTTACTCAACATTAGGGTAAGCATTTCAAAAGTCGTTATCACACACTATCTAAGAGTGGGGCATCGCCATGGCACCATCAGCGTGGGGAAGCAACTCAAAAGACAAAATCACGCACTGCTAGGTCTTCCTGAGAGCGGGATATTGTCAAGTATTCAGCGTATGATTGCTAGTATAATTTCATGATGACATACAGTTTGCCGGACATGGAAGTTGCGAATAAGGTCCATTTCTGTGTCAGGTGCGGCATCGGAGTCAATATCAGAGGGTAGAGCAATCCGATCTGGGTTGGAAGGTACACGGGAGACCTGAAACCGTCGTTTGCATGTTCGGCTTGCGGTTGTTAGACACAGCTAGGACCCATAAGACAAACATACTCACCAATCAATCGAGCAATCAGCCTGCCGTCCAAACGAATACATCATAGACTCGATACCAAGGGTATTCATAGCACCGCAAGGACATTCGTAGGAAACTTGAGAGGATGATGACATCTGCTGTTCAATGATAACCCTCATGACAATCGTCGTGCCCGCTTCAAGTCTTGACCATTGATGACTTGTAAGCTGGGTTACTCGCGGGCCCTCGTCGATGCATAAATCATACTTTCCGCTCTCCATATACCGTCTCTGAATTTGAGCTTCAGCGGAATTGCATTTAAATAGAGCTTTGAGCATCTCATTGAATTGCTAAGCATTCGATAAGTATACTTCCCTAAGACGGATTTTCGCTGGGGAAACGTACCTCAAATGAGGTGCAGAAGTTCACCGATATTGGATGCCGGCAGTCCGTTGCGTCTATCAGCGTCACGCAGCCACGGGTGGCAGTGCCGATTAACTGAGTTGCTGTCGGTCCCAACGAAAACTGTCCGTGGGTGACCAAATTCTCAATCGTCATCAGGAGCTTCTGACGATCATCCCGCTCTCTCTGTAGAATCACCAAAACTTCGCGTATGTCACGTTGACTTTGCATTTGGGATGACCACTAAGCAAGCAAAGTAGTGAGTGAATGCAAACATTTGTTAGAGAATAGAATCCAACCAAATAATCCGCCAGATAACGGTCGATTTCAATAAAGCATCCAGCGATAGCTTGTGTAACGGGTGTGGATGCAAGACAGCGTTCATGCAACGCTGTCACTCGAGCTGATGTGTCCTCCAGCATTCTAAGTGCGACTCAACGTCAGATGAATCCAAGAATGCACCAACAATGTGAATACCTGACAAAGGAATCTCTTCGAGATTGTTCAACAGGATCCAAGGCAGGCGAGGCATTGCACAGTTCGCGGCTGAGTCGATCGAGTCGTAATGTCAGGCCATCGAGGTCCGCCTTATTCTGGTTATGTCTCTGTGATGATCTTTAAAATCAAGAAAGGTTCTCGCAATCATAAAAACTCTCACATCTATAGCTTGAAGGCCTGTTACTAATCCACCAATAGCCGCTTGCATCGGAGCACCGACAAGTGGAATTGCACTCGCAACAGCCTGTACCAAGGGCAAAGCTAGCTGAGCCATGTCAGAAGCTTTGCGGGCAAGAGCTACACCCCTGGAGGATCTGGGAGAAGAAGCATTGGTGGAGGCTTCAAGACCCGGTTCTTCATTCGCAGACACAGCGTGTACTTGCGATGAATTCGAAGAAAGAGTTGGGGAAAGACTAGAAGTGTGTCCAAGGATGGAAACATCGCCCTCATGGTCGGTGGTTGTCGAGCTGCATTGTGTGTGTCCGTTCTTTGTGGAGCGCCTCAAACGAATTGCGAAGACCTTGCCGAAATCCTTGACGAAATCCTTGACAACATTCTTGACCCGCGGAGGAGGCATTTCGATCAGATTGGCCAGAGGTTAGGTCAGAGGGAATACAGGTAAGAGAGAAGGGAGCGAAGGAAGGGAGGAGGTACTAGGTTAATAACAGGGAGCTGTGTACAACACAGCCCAAGCCTCGTGAAAGTACTTTAGTATACAGCATGTCGGTTTGAACTTTGTGCAGAAAGCAACAACTTGAATCATGCCTAAACGATGTTGATGAATTTGTCTGGCAATCAGTAGCGATCGACAGTCTGCTGCAGGTCACAATAGTACAAGAGAATTATAGTCGATAATTGAGTTTATTGTGATAGGCAAATTAGCGCTCGGGAGGCAGACTGTGGTTTGACGGTTGACCTGGTTTGACTCAGAATTGATCTAGCAAATCAACTTGAGATCAACAGCTCTTGATTGTATACATAATGTCGACCGAATTTCCACCTTACTCACCCCAGACAATCAAAGTCCGCACCATTCCGATCGGCTCCCTTGAAGGAGTAGCGTCGATTCACAAAATCCACTCCGTGCGCATCACCTGGGTTGATCTAGTCAACGGCACTCGCTTCCGCGTTCTCCCTCTCAAATCCTTCCAGCGTCTCCTCGCCTCATCTAGACCGGGTATAACCATCGCCCAATGTGTCTTCGGCTTCGTAGTTAACAGGACCGCGTCTGGTTTTGGGCCCATAGGGGAGTACCTGTATGTGGTAGACTTGACATCCATGAGGTTGTGTTCCTATGCACCGGGACATATAAGTGTTATGGGCTGGTTCCAGGACAAGGCCCCTGCTCCAGATCGTGTCCTTGGCACGGGTGTGCCAATGTGTCCACGATCAGCACTGAATCGTATTGTCGAGTGCGTCCCCTCTAACACTGCTTGAATGTGGACACTGACTTGAGCCTTCAGCACCGCCAAATCTTACAATGCTGCGTTCCTTGTTGGATTCGAGACCGAATTCATTCTCCTCAAAAGCACAAATCCCATCGAGGCGGTCAATCCACACGGGTGGAATAGCGCGCAAGCGTTACGTTCCGGAACCAAGGAGACAGAAGTGATAGAGGAGATCGCTCGTGGACTCATCAATAGCAGAATCGAACTGATGATGTATCATTCCGAAGCGGCGCCGGGGCAGGTTGGTGTTTCCGACTTTTTCTGGCTGATTTCTATGTGCTGACTTTGTACCACAACATAGTACGAGATTGTGACGGGTCCACTTCCACCTCTTGAAGCTGCTGATGCGCTCGTACACACACGGGAGACGATAACCAACGTCGCAAGCAAACACGGGTTCCGTGCGACATTTGCACCAAGGTTAAATTTGGATAACTGTACGTGCTATTCCCGTAGCCGATCGTTCTCTCTGTCGTTTTTGCCGACATGTTCACACCCTGAGTCTATCCTCTCTAATTTACGCCCTCATATAGGTGGCAGTGCGGCTCACACTCACATCTCTGTGCACCCTATCGATGACGAACCATCATCTCAACTAACATCAGACAATCCTCTCACCCCTCTCGAAAGTACATTCCTAGCCGGTTTACTTAAGCACCTTCCAGCTACATGTGCATTCACGCTCCCCCTACGTGCCTCCTATGCACGCATGCTCGATGGGATTTGGAGCGGCGGGACATGGGTCGCGTGGGGAAGGGATAACCGCGAGGCGCCCGTGCGCTTGTGTGTTCCTCCTGCGTTCGTTGACCCAGAGCCTGCATCTAACGCTCCCTCCAAGAACCACTTTGAAGTCAAATGTATAGACGGCACGTCTTCCCCCTACCTCGTTCTCGCGAGTCTCATCGGCTCTGGGCTCCTTGGGATCCAATCGCAAGCACCCCTCGTAGAGAAAGATTGTGCTACGCCCGCTGCGCAGATGACTGAGGCGGAGAGAGAGGCAGTCGGTGTTAGGCAGCGGATGCCGTTGTCTTGGGAGGATGCAAGGGCTGCATTGGAGGGCGATCAGGTATTGAAGAATGTGCTTGGAGGCATTGTAGAGGGGTTCCTATCGGTGGGGGAGGTGAGTCATTTAATTGCTGGATTGGGCTCTATTGTATTGTATTGCATTTATTTTCAACTGGTCTGCTGTATTGTGTTCGCAGATAGGCTAATGGAACCTTGTTATTAGATCTTGGACGACATTTTACGCTCGCCGGCGAGCGAGGCGGAGAGAGTACAGATGCTCGTCGAGTATTATTGAGCTGGCAGGCTTTTAACTTTCTTCTTCTTCGATGGTTTCCAGTTTCGATAGGCCTGTGTAAGACTGCTGACTGAGTTGTTGCAAGAATGATGTTCACAAATTTAAAACCCATCAAGTTCACAGCCGTTCGAAGCCTCGGTATTCAAACATATCGCGCGCGATTTCGCACCATCAGTGTTCATTCTTCTTCGAGCACCGGAAGTGTGCGTATAAGTATGTAGGACAAGTACCACATGGTACGTCCACGATGCTCGCCACTCATTGATACCAACCCTTCTGCGGCCAGTGATCGTTTTTGTTTCGCCTTGGCAGCTATTTTAGGTTCGTGGTAAGCAATACTTACTTTGTGGCTCTGCAGTTGCAATATGTTGGATTGATGACCGCGTGGTTCACTGCCAATACTTCTAGACTGTCCTAAGAATGACATTCCCTTTCCTTTTGGAGGCTCAGTGTTCGGATATTCAGCGCGCGCGTCACTGCTTTGGCAGCGATTTCACTCCCATGTGCGATGCTCGAGCGCTTGACAGCGATATATCTAGGACGAACACCAGCGTTGCGCATCCACGAATCTCCACTCGAGCTCATTGACTTCGATCCTTTGAAATGACTCTGATATCAAATGATCCCACTTGGTGGCCGCTAATCAATTGGTATGTTGTTTACAGCTATTTTATAGGTGTGTGGAGACCGAGCTCGAGTTGGAATGAATGTGGCTCACTTTGCGATTTCCCAGTCGCGTCCTCTGTTGCTGTGGTATATGATTGGGGTGAGCAGGGAAATAACTTATCAGAATCATTGATGCCCTTATGCATTCTCCAGCACTTACACTCGGGCAAGAGGTATGTTGAGCGATTACCAGAGCAAGTTTTCTCGCTGAGAATGATTTTATAGATTGAATTGGTCTGGGTGAGTAGAGCCCCATATCAGAAGGACAAATTTAACTCGGGGCAGAGGCGACCTTGTTCCCTCATGACCGTTTTGTACCTCAGTGTGCGTAGGACATTAACACGTCTGGCAAGTTGTGTTCACTTTGACATACCAGGTTCGCTACATTGGAATGCCATACTCTGCGTATGTTTGCAAGGTTAACAAGCTGGTACTGTGCTAACGGGCCATCCCTCCCAAAAAATAGCGTCGTGTTGCTAGGTATGCCTCCTCAATTGCACCGTAGTCCGTGCCTTGTTGCTAACAGCATGTAGGAAGTCTCCCATTAGTTTCTGTAACAGATTCAGTGAGCATTGTGTCTGGATATCTGTCATTCCCAACTAAACGCGCTCCTAATAGGGGTGAGTGGGATTTTTGACCGACTTAATGCATCGATACAGTGATTGCAACAGATGTGAGTTCATACCGCGACACATTGTTGGTCATTAGTGACTTTGTCAGGCGCTATCATTTTCCAAGCACAAGGCTGGATGACTTTTATTATACTAATCATGTTAGGCGGTGAGCGACTTAGCTGCAATTTTCGGTGATATCGACTTGACTGACATATCGTGCAAGTCATAATGATCACTCGGTTACATGCCATGTTTCAGCAGTCCAGAAAGATGTTCATTTTTCTCATTGCTATCTTCCTGGTTACCATGATCACTTATGGAGTTCTCAACGGCAAAATAAGCAGCAGTATTCCAGGGGGTAAGTTCTAGTTATCGATAATTGACCTCGTCAGGCTTATCGTATGAACACCAGGCTCGGAGGTGCTCATTCTTTCCGGTACGCATCACTGCGTCGTATGGGCCGGGGGAGACGTCCCGCTTCTGAATTCCCTCCTTTGGATCCTCACCACTGCATGGGAGGTCATTGCATTGTGTCTTGCCGTCTGGATTGTTACAAAGCACTTCCGTGATCTGCCTGGACCGACTCTCGGAGACTGTTTCATGGTGTTAACCAAAACTCACGTGTTTTATTTTGCAGCGTGAGCTCGTGATTTTAATGTGATAATTCTTTTTTTTTTTTTTTTTTTTTTTTTAATCATATTTTTGTCCGGTTGGGGTATAATACCCTATGTAGGACATATCTATCTAGGAGGGGGGACACCAGTGTCCCCCGCCGCATCTCCTACTCTGCAAATGCCCCAACGAAGGTTTGACCTTCGCTGGTCCGCCGTTCCTGCCGGCCGTTTTAGATGCACGAGTCTGCTACTCAGCGGGCCGTTTTTAGTACATTTCGATGAAGGTGTGATACTGGCGAGTGTTGGGGTTATACATGTACTCGGAACACCGTTTTTAAAGGCTTCTAGTACGAGGGGAGTAAGGTGGGGAGCGGTTGGAAAGTGAATGATGTGTTGGTTGGCGTCGGGCCGGTGGTTGAAATGTTTTGACGTGCTCTTCGTTTTCTTTTTCTCTTCTCTAATACAACTTCTCTTTGCCTCCTTCCGACATCATTGGGTTTCCTGCCGGCTTATCTCCAGATGGCTTGGAGGATGACGCCGTTTTACCCTGCGTAGGCGAGTGTGGTGGATAGTGGACTCATTGAGGCCGGAAATACTGGGTATATTACTTTTGTTTTAGTTTCTGCTAATGTAGCAATCATTTGTTTGAAACTTTAACGTGGAACGAGGGGAACATCACTGTAAGTGGATTTCAGTCTGCCTGTGCTGTTTATGAACCTGATGAGCGGGGCTGTGGCTTTGGCATTAGAGAGTAGGTACGTGATGGATGCTGCGCGTCTTTTGAGGACGGACGTGAGAATGTGTCTTTCTCTTGCGTACTGCGGACAAGAGAGGAGGAAGTGTGGTATCGTCTCGGGTGAACCGTTGCAATGAGGGCAGTTGGGACTTTGGCTCTTTCCGAGTCGGTGTAGATGTTGATTGAGGGCTATGTGGCGTGTGCGTAGTCCTATGAGCAAACTAATATGGCGTTTCGGCAAGTTTTTGACGAGGGAGATGAAGGACTTGCTCGCTGCTACGAGTTGCGGATCTATGCTGATGGTGTGAGCGTGACGTGGTGATTTCGTCCAGAGTCTGTTCCATCTGTCAGCTGATTCCTTTCGTTGTGCTTGCTTTAACGCGGATGTGCTGCTTGGTAGAACGCCCTTCTTCAGGTATGGGGGTAAACGTCTTGTCGCGCTGTTCGCCTCACTTCCCTCCGCTGCTTCCTTCGCTTCCTGATCTGCTTTCTCGTTGCCCTCCACTCCGTCATGTCCCGATATCCAGTGAACTTTGACTTGGAAGTTGCAGTCTTTACTGTTTTTCTTCAATATTTTGATTAATCTGCGGAAATGGTCGATTATATAGTGGCCAGATTTAGTAGAGAATAAGTCACCGGATTTCAGCATTGCTTGATTGTCGACATATATCGTGATAGGGTACGTGAGGTCGTCTTCTAGTGAGAGGAGTTGGGCTGCTAGAGTTAGACCTACAGCTTCTGCCTCGTAAACGGTATGTTCAGTGTCTGTCCCTAAGTGATAACGGAGGATACGAGGACGGGGTTGTCCTCGTCTATACATTACCGCTGCTGCCCCGATGTTGCCGTTTAATCCGGATCCATCGCTATACACTTTGATTTCGTCTTCGTTATTGTTGTGGTCTTCAACTGCTTGCTCCCTGGTCTTGGCGATATTGATAGAGTATGGGTTCCTGTCGTTTGGTGAGCGCCGATTGTGCTTGATGGTTTCTATTGACCCTATGTCGATCTGCGTCGCGTGAAATAGCTGGTGTAAGGATGAGCAGTGGCTCTTGACGTATCTCTTCGCCGCTTTCCTGACTGGGCCGTGCAATGGGTGAGATTCAGGATGTGCCGCTAATCGAATCGCTGCCTGATAACATAAGTTCTGCATCCTGTGTTCTAGCGGTAATAGCTTAGCGTGAATTTCCAGAGTGTCGGTTGCCGTGGAACGCAACGCCCCCGTTATACTCAAAGCCGCTATTCTCTGTACTCTGCCTATTCTTCGAGCGACCCCAATCGATCCTGGGTGTTGAACGTCGCTGTCTCCAACGAATATGGGGCGAAACCAGATATCCACCGCATACAACATCTTTGGCATGGCGACTGAAAGGTATATCTGTCTCATTAGCGATAGTGGGATTCCCATGGAGGATGATGATAAGCGGCGTAGCTGGAAAATGTACGCCATTCCCTTTGCGATGGCATACACTATGTGGGCTTTCCATCTCAATGCTTGATCCAGGATGACCCCCAGGAACTTATGGGTAGCGGTTGGCGTGATTGTGGTATTCTGCGTAATTAGTGGTGGACGAGTCTTCGTTTGATTCATTGAGAAGTCGACCAGGGCAAACTTTGATGTTTCGAAGTTGGAATTATGATTTGCCGCCCACTCGTACCCTCCTCCTGGTCTCTCTAGCATATCTTGTAGAATGTTGTGAGTTTCGTAGAAATCTGCTCCAATCGCTATGAACGCAGTGTCGTCGACAAAGGCTAGGGTGCGCTCTTTCTTTTCGTGGCCTAGGGAGATGTCAACTAGATCAGAGTCGTATATGACATATAGTATCATTGAAAGCGGGTCGCCTTGACCTATTCCGTTCGCGATTGGTATCCAGTCTGATAAGTGGCCGTCGAATTTGAGTTGCGTGCGTCGATCAGTCAGTAAGCGTTCCGTGAAGTCTACCAACGATTTTGGTAGTCTGCGGGTACGCATGTTGTGGAGTAGACGGTTAGTTACAGCGTTAGGAAATGCTCCTTCTATATCCAGAAACAAGACTGATACTACCTTTTTGGTCCTCCATGCGTCTTTGATTGTAGCTTCTAGTAGATGTAGAGAGTCTGTCGTTGAGCGACCAGGACGTCCTCCAAAGTGGGTGCTAGGCAGGAGCGCGTGGTGTTCCAATAAGTATGTCATCTGGTCCGCGACCACGGCTGTAAGCAGCT
Organism: Suillus clintonianus; assembly: GCF_016758775.1. Taxonomy (NCBI): domain Eukaryota; kingdom Fungi; phylum Basidiomycota; class Agaricomycetes; order Boletales; family Suillaceae; genus Suillus; species Suillus clintonianus. Next base: position 153,776 of record NW_024539298.1, read on the forward strand.
TGCACGTGGTATTGAGCAGCGCTATCGGCCTGTACGCCTTGGTGACTGTATAATCGGGTTTTCCTGGTTTTCGCAAGACTATGGTGGTGAAATCTCTCCAAGGGCTGTAGTACGTTTTGAAGGTGAAAACCGCTCTGAATAGATGAGCTAGAAAGGGGGAAAGTAGATTAGCGCATCGTATAAATACAATATTGGAAATCCCGTCTGGGCCTGGGGCCTTGTACGGGCTTAACTTTGATATGCTTCGTTTTATTTGTTCAATGGTGATCGGGGCTGGAGTCGGTACTGCATCCGGATATTCGAAGTCTTGTGGTACTGAGGAAGTTGCCAGCGGTGGGGGGAAGAAGGCCTGCGCTAGAGCTGCGCTTTTTTCCTCGTTGGTGTTAGCGCTGCTGCCACCTGGTCGTTTGAGGGTAGGTATTCTTGATGTGCCGCCGTCGCCTGCTGGGGCCGTAAGGTAACTGTTGGCGGTCCAGATATCGTTCCCTTCTAAGTTTTCGAGCCAGTCTGTCCAATGGTCCTTTTTCGTCTTCTTTACCGCCTCGCTGTACTGGTTGCGCTTGATCCGATGTTCCTCGTGGCTGTAATGGTTAGCAATGTCCCTGTTCCGATATGATAAGTGGCTGAGTTTCGCTGTCTCCCGTCTCAACATGGTCAGATCCCGTGTCCACCACCTTTTCGAATGGGGGTTGGGCTTCGAAAGGGGGACAATGATTTCCGTTACTTGCTGAATGACTGCTGTAAGGTTGCGGGCCGCGGTCTGGAAGTCGGCTTCGGATGTGATTGGTTGTGTGCTGGGGATCTTGTCTAGTTCGGTTCTTAGCTTCTCATTGAAGGCGTTCCAGTCCGTTTCTCTATAGTTGTGCTTGATGTCAATGGTGGCGCGAGGGATCTCGAGTTCTAGTGTACTGAGGACTGGTACGTGATCTGTTGCTGGTCCTCGTAGGGCGGGGTTTGTAGTGCAGCTGATGAATGATACACCTGTGTGATCAGTGCAGAACACGTTGTCTGGACGTGTCCAGTTCTTAGAGCTAGATGACTGAAGGGTCGGCAAACCTTTAGGTAGCATCATGATCATTCCATAGTCCGCAATGAGGTCCAGCAGCGGTTGCGCTGCGTTAAGATAGCGATTAGTGAATAGTTGGGTGTTCCTGTCTTCGTCCCATAGTGGATGGTGTCTGTTAAAGTCACCAAGCCATATCATGTGATCCTCCGCTGATGGTCTGATTTGCGCGATCTCCCGTTCGAGGTAAGTCGCCATCGCTTCTTGAGTTTTCGTTCGGATACAGTCATTGTATATGTTGAAGATGGTGCATCGTCCGAAGTGACCTTTGAATTGGATTACAATGACGTCGGGTGATGGAAAGGGTAGTTGCTGCCATGAGTTGGTATCGATTGCCTTGGATATTAGTGTAACGGCGCGTGAGGTTGAGTCTGGTGAGGTGAAGCGAGTCGTTGGATAGACTGCGTGAAAATATCGTGATGATATCGTGTTTTTCGTGGAATTGATGTGAGGTTCTTGTAGGGCTACTACGTCCCAGTTCTGGGCTATGGGGCTGTTGAGGAGGGAGTGTTGAGCGATAAGGGAGGTATTCATATTCTGTTGCCAAATTCGTAGTCTGGTCGTTGAGTCCTGTCGTTGTTCAGACATTTGCATGGGTGGGGGTCCGTGGGTTGGGGGCGCTTGAGGGAGGTGGTGTGCTAGATGGAGTTGGGGTGGTCGGTGGTTGGTGTTGTGGTGTCGTTGGGTTTGGTTTGGTTTGCGGCATCGGGTTGTTAACTATTTGCGGGAGGTTGTTTTCATCTCCCCATCGTGGTGAAATTGGGATTGAGTTAGATCCTGTTGGGGTGAATCCGCGTGTGGAATGGCGATGTCCGAAGTGGGGGGGTGCGCCACGCGCCAGTGGTCCTCGGGGGTGTCATGTCTCAAATGTGAGGTTAGTCTGTCGAAAGGCTGGTCTGTGGTCTGTGGGGGCTTGTTCTATTGGCTTTCGGTATGGCGCTGGTTTTGGGGGTAACATAACCTGAGTCCATTCTTCGTTAGTAGGGAAAAAAGGCATCGAGTTTTCCGGGATCTTAGCGTCTAATGCTGCACATCTGTTCTCGAATTCGGGGCAATTTCTGTCCCAGCTTGCGTGGTTCGGTGAGTTGCAGCTGACACAATGGAAAGTGCGGTAGGCGTTGCATTCGTTTGTTCTGTGATTCTTGCCACATGTCCCGCATACGTCTGAAGGTGCGTTGCAGTCTCTTGCCATATGGCCCCACAGTTGGCACTTGACGCATCGTATTGGTTCGCGTTTGTCTTTGCGAGGGTGGAATTTTTCTTGTCCGATGTAGATGCCGTCTCTTAGGGATAAGTTTGCTGCTGAAGGGTCTGCGAAGTGGAGTGTTGCGTGAGCTACACTTTGCCCTGGTGCTCTCCGGATCCTGGGTTTAATCCATCCTGCTGCTTCTATAGCGCCCATTTGCATTCCGTTTTCTATCTCAATCTCCCTTCGCCAATCTGCATCTTCAATGCCTAAACTGATCGGGAGGAAAGGGACGATGATGGTGTATCTGCGTTCTTTGACTAGGGCTGGTGATTCGAATGCATTGGTGATCTTCAGCCTGTTTTCTGGTACGCATATCCATTTTGCTGCTTCGACTGTCGTTAGTTCGATGATCAGGCCGCCACTCCGTAAACGTGTGGTGGCTTTGATCTGTATATCTGGCGAGTCAGTGGTTTGAGTTGTTAGAAGTACTTGTTTCATTTTCTTGGCGATGTCCGCTGGGTTGTCGTGAGATTCGTATAGTTTGCCTCCTATTGCTGGCTCAATAAGAATCTGGCGTTCCTTTAGTGCTGCTCTTGCTAGCGCTGCCGATACTGGGGCTGGAATCTGTGTTTTCTGTTGTTGAGTTACTGCGCTGTACGATTGTATGTTTGCGGGTTGTTCTGATGATTGTGTTGTTTTATCGATTATGGATTGCGAGATAGTCTTGATGCTAGTTTGGGCGGCACTAAGGGATGGGGTCAGAGTTTCAATAGCCTCTTTTACTTCTTTGATACTGTTGAGTACGGTGTCCGCTGCATGTTCGGCTCTTGAGGCTGCTGCTGTTGCTGATTCTTGGTTGTTTTTGTCGTTTTCAGTTAGAGTGCCTTTGAATTTTGTGATGTCCTCTGCGTTTTTCTTCATGGTTTCTGCAGCCGTAAGCATGGCCGCTACCTGGGGTGAGATAGCTGCTATAACGTGTTGGGTGAGCGTCGATGTGAGGTTGTCCGTTATTTCTTTTATTGTTGGGTTGAACAGTGGTGAGTCGTCTGGGTCGGATTCCATGAGGCATGAGATCGCTCTAAGTCCTTTGATTACTATACGGGGTATGCCTGGGTACTGTGTGATGTGTAGAATTGTTAGTATAAGGTTGGTTTGCGTGATTTGCTCGCCTGCTTGGCGAAATGGGGATTTTTCTAAAAATGTTTCTCCACTCTGTCTATCTTTTACGTCGAATTCCTGGTTTAATATTTCTTCTTTTGTGAGCAGTAATGATACAGTGTTACGTGCAGATGTTCTTGTTTTGGTAGTGGGAGTAGGAGCTCGGGTGTTTGAGTTTCCCGTTCCTCGACCTTTCCCTGATGCCATTGGGTCTACTATTACCGAGGTAGCTTTCGAGGCTACTTCAGAGGGTTTAACTAGGTAACTGATGGACAGTTTAGACGACGGTGACGTCGTATAGCGCTGGTGGGCGCAGTGTGGAAAAGTTTTTTCCGGGGTCCTAGTAAGAGTGCCACTTGGTACGGGTCCAAGAAGCGATTGATAATTCTTTTCCACTGACATTCTGCTCATGTTAGGTTTGCTGCTGCTTCGTGCTTCAACCTCGGCTTGCTGTCTCCGAATATCATGGTATGCCAATTTGTGACTTACTCGTCTGCAAACGACAACTCCTTATCATTTCGGCAGAATTCAAATTCTGTGGGAGATGCGGTTTATTATGGCATTGTTCAAATCGCCGTGTTCGTGCAGCAGTTTGTGCTAGGACCACGCCTCATCCTTAGTGTTCGAGAGTCTCATGCCAAGCTGGTGGCCAACTCCGATGAGGGAACTCGCATGAGTTCAATCGCTTTCCAGGAGCACGTACAGAGCGTGTCAGCTGATGGTGGTGTGTAGCATGGGAAACGATTCATATGGACTATCCTTGTCGAGTCCTTCGCGGGGAATACGAGAACTTGTTTGGAGTTTAGTTGTGGTATTTACAGCTGTGTGCAAAAAGGTTGACAGTACACGCGTGACTAGAATACATTAGGAAATAAAATAAAACAATGTTCAAATCATACCAGTGACTGTGTTTTCACGAGTCGAAGTAGATAGTTTACATTCAAAAACTGAATGTTCACGTCCAGGATCACCGTAGTTGTGTCAAACAACGTCCCCGTACGTGTTTCACACTGTTATGATTTTTTTTAATAAATTTCCTGATATATTTAAGTCATGCGTTTACTGTCAACCTTTTTGCACATAGCTGTACAGTGTGTTGCATATGAGATTGCAGTGCGTGTTTTTCAAAAACTCGGCCTCGCCACCTTTACCGGCACTTGTATTCCTAACTAGGTCAAGGGATGTGACATGTCACTCTAGCCAGGGCCTGCCTTACAAGATGTGACATCTAATTATGGTATACAAGTGCCGGTAAAAGTGGCGAGGCCGAGTTTTTGAAAAACACGCACTGCAATCTCATATGCAACACACTGTAAGCGGCTGCATTTCAGAATAGAAGTGGCTGTGCAATTACCGGACTCAATTGCGATTCTACTAGATTCTAGTACGGCTTGTACTACGATCACTGGATGGGCAACGACAAGAAGAATTCAAAGGCAGCCGCAAAGGCGGCAAAAAAGCAGAAAGCGGAAGCCAAGATTTCCAAGAAAGAAAAGAAGAAAAGCAAAAAGACGACCGATGCACCTTCAGATGACGAAGATTTGGAGGCCATCCTCGATAAGGTGATTTCCATCGCATGCGTCCGTGATCGAGCTAACCCAATGTTGCCTGCTAGTAGATGAAACACGAATGGGAAGATGCGCATAAGGTCACGGAGGAACTGGTCGAGGGCCCACCCTCCCGGCGCGCGAACGCGACTCTGACCCCGTGTCCAAGCGGAAACTACTTGTGGTCCATCGGAGGTGAATTCTTCAGCGATGACGGCAAGGCCTACTTTTACAACGACGTCTACCGCTACAACCCTGAGAAGGATGAGTGGCGCAAGTTCGTGAGTCCTACGTGCCCTGGGCCTCGCAGCGCACATGCCGTGGTCGCTTCGCCGGCCGGAGGAGGAAAGCTCTTCCTGTTCGGTGGCGAGTTTAGTTCTTTGTATCAGAACACGTTCCATCACTACAGGGATTTTTGGTGCTTTGATATCAGCACTCATTCGTGGGATCGCCTGGATACTAAGGTCAGACCCAGCGCGAGGTCAGGACACAGGTGCGTACGCAATGTCCACATACTTCTTCTAATTCTCAGCATATTACAGGATAACAATGTGGAAACACTACATAGTTCTCTTTGGCGGTTTTTATGATCCAGGGCATCGCAGTATGTCTCCAGCATGGGATGCAGCTCGTTCATGTTGCACTGATATGCATTTAATCAAGCTCAATATCTACACGACACCTGGGTATTTGATACTCAGGAGTATAAATGGCGACAAATCGAATTTAAGGATACCGATCGGAAACCGTCGTGCGTTGTTCCCTGATTCCTTCTGTCAATTGTACCTAGTCATTCTTTGGTCACTATGCAGCGCAAGAAGCGGGTTTTCATTTCTCTCTACGCCAGAAGGCATTGTTTTACATGGTATGTATGCAACTTTCCATCGGACACCACTTCCCTATGATGCATGCAGGAGGTTATTGTAAAGAATACACTAAGGGCAAACGCCCTATTGGTGTAATGCTCGACGATACTTGGTTTCTCCGGTACGATTTACCACTTTCTGCTTTCCGTCGTACCTCAGCTCTCACAGTATGTCCGTCGAAACTTCCCAATATCCATCCTTGTCCACAGCCTCCTCCGATTCGCTGGTTTTGAAATGGGAAAAGCGAAAGAAACCATCCTTCGCGCCGCATATCCGAAGTGGTTGCACAATGTCGCTATGGTCAGCCAAGGGTATGGGCATCCTGTTTGGCGGAGTGACAGACAACGAAAGGGATGAAGAGAGCCTCGAGAGCGTATTTTGGAACGATCTGTGAGTCATTGGAAGGAGTCTGTGTGTCATTTTTCTCGCTCAGGTTTCTTACACGGGGTCATCTCGTGAGATATCATATTTGATCGTGGCTTTGTTGTTCGTGGAACTGGAGACTGACCGAATCATACCTAGCTACGGATACCAACTCGCCAGCAATGGACGTTGGCAATCAATGATACTCAAAAAGCCGAAAAAAGCCGGGAGAAGCGGAAAGCGAAAGGTTGTAGCTGTTCAGCAGGGCGAACCTGAAGCTTCGGACGAAGACGATGATACAGCCAAGACCCAAGTGGATAAGCGCACGGAGGTCTGATTCCGCTCACGCAGGCGGTGTTGGATATTGATATGATAATAGCAGGAGCCTGATATTGATCCCGATGACCCAACACTGACGGCCCCAATACCACGCTACAACGCTATGCTAGCTGTGCTGAGGAACACACTGTACATGTACGCGGTTCTTTGTTATCATCACTTGGGCACTGCCTGAATCGCGATCCTCCCCATATCAGCTATGGCGGCATCTTCGAGCGCGGGTCGAGGGAATATACGCTCGACGATTTCTACTCGATTCAGCTCGACAAGCTCGAACGGTACATGTGCCTCAAGCACAGCGGCATTGTGATCCCAGCAGAGGGCGATGAGAGCAGCAGTGACGAGGATGACGAGGATGTAGAGAGCGACGAGGATGGTGATAGCAATGACGAAATGCAGGTAGTGGAAGATGATGCGGGGCTCAAGTTTAAAAGGCTTAATGAGAGTCACGACGACGAAGTAGCTGACGAGCCTGTAGATGTGCGAGTGAGTGCACATTATTTTATGCAGTGGTGCGGCGAGAATTGACGGAGCATCAAGCATGACGAGGTACGTGCGCAAGCGACGGCGTTCATGGGTGTATCCAAAGACACGATGCGCTCTGCGGAGGATGTTATTAGCACACCAGAACCGGGAGAGACGCTAGCCCTGTTTTATGCTCGAAGTCGTAAGCTTCGCTTTACCCAGAGTCTACACTTTAGCGCTGATCACCATGAAGGTGAATATTGGACACAAAAAGCCCACGGCGTGAGCGATAATCGGGGCAAACAACTCAGGAGGGATGGCTTCAGTTTTGCAGAAGAGCGATATGGTGTGTCTGATCGCGGTTGGTCCATATTGACCGTGTGTCGTTGACCATTCATTTCTTGCCTCGTTAGCGGAGTATAAGCCTATCCTCGAAGAAGTGGAGAAGATCCTGGCCGAGGCCGGCCTCGATGAGGACGAGATGAGAGCAGGTGCTGCTCAGACTGGCGGAGGTGGAGGTATAGTGTCAAGTCGGAACCGTCGGTGAATAATTGAATATCACAGATATATTTGGCAGATCTACATGTAAGAAAGGCATTGAATACCGCGATACCACTGTTCATCTAGTGACATATACAAACGAGGCCGTTATAGTACTTACCGGGCGCATGTGCACTGTCTAGAAGAGTACACAAGAGTGGAGGCAATGCCAACATTTTAATGCAACAACGGAGGGTAGTAGAGGATCGCGGGCTAGGGATTCCCGGGCCCATGCTCTGAACAGAACTTCATTGATTCAAGGCAAATTCGGAAACTTTGGAAGTGTTTGGTTTGTTTTGCCAGTGGGAAAAATAACTTACATAAGATCCACTACTGTAGAGATACGACACTAGGTTCGTCACAGGTCACAGCCATCAACGAATCGAACCTATTTGGTGTGACTGTCACACCAATTTTTTGGGGGCCGAAGCTAATTTGTGACATGTGGTAAAAACATACAGAAAAACATATAAAAAACATACAAAAAACATATAAAAAACAACAATGTCCAGCTAGATTCTACCTGTTACTTCTCAACTTTATAATAAGATATGAATCAGACAAGAAGCCTTGACAAAATCACAATTTCCGAAGCTATTTTTTATGTGGTCACAGGTGACAGGGTAATTCGAAGCTGTGACACTAAGCGTGACTTTGTCACGTGCTGCACGTGACGAAGCTAGTGTCGTATCTCTACAGTAGTTGCTTTTGAACTTAATCCAGATCAGTGTGAACTGGCAGGTGCTGTCGTAGCGTTTCAACTTTCAAGTTCAAGCCCAGAACCAGTGAGCCCATCCTCTCCTTCGAAGCCTTCTCGAGGATCTGCCGGTGTTTCGGCGAAGGCAATACACCAATAACAAGGTCTTGACTAGGCAAAATTTCGTGTAACAGAAAATGCCCGTCCGCAATCCTCCGACGACAGAAGAACTGTACTCGTAACTCGGGTTTTTTTTCTTGCGTCTTTGGAGTCTCGTAACCCTTCTTGCCCTTGTGAACCAAAGACCAGCCTTCTAACAAAAGACATCGTGTCTGACTGCGGTGTTGAGTAGAATATCGCATTCCGTGACGTGCTAAAATCTATTAGATGGATACTTTCTGATCCACTCTATGACTTGTTTCGTATCTTCTGATAATAACAAGAACGAGTGCATTTTCAGCCACGCTCTGCAGCCGTGCAGCGCTTGCTCTGCGGCAAGACGAAAACGACACTGTGTTCCATCACTGATGCTATACGCATGACCTGACTCGGGAGTATTCACGACAGACGCTTAGCATTAATTAATCTGGATGAGTTTCACCTCGTGTATCCTACAATAACTTCTGACTTGGATTCAAGATCGTTACTGTCTCCTTGTTCCGCTGCTAGACATCCACTTCAATGCACGAGGATCATATATCGCAGGACCTCGTGCGCTATCCATCCATAGAGACTTTGATGCAAATATTGCGAAAACCTCGCGAACGATATTGGAAACAAGACTCCGACATCACGAATAGCTTTTCGAAACGCGGTGTTTAAATATCTTCCGCGCACACATCACTGCTGTGCGAATCCACGACCAAAATCCCACAAGGTTTGCTCTAAATCAACCGAGCCTTCTACTACTTGATCTCATCTCATGTGATGTGACACTTATTGTGGTCGACTGAACCCACGCATCAGGAACGGACATCCATCCGTACCATACTTATTTTAGCGATAGAAGCACTGGCTAGTGAGTGGTATATCTAGCACGAACACCATCGCTAATTCATCAAGTTAACCACTCACTTGACACCGATATGACCTTGTATTTGACCTTGAATCTGACCCTACTCTCAAATGATCCCAGTTGGTGGCCACTAATCGACATGAATCGTTTTTTCAGCTATTTTATAGGTTTGTGCAGAGCACGTCGAATTGTATTGGGGTTGTCTCGATCTGACCTTGATTCACAGTTGCATCCTCTACTGTGGTGTTTTACGATTGGGGTGAGTAACGCAGTACTTAGGGAGATTATTGATGTCCGTATAATGTTATCAGCATTGACATTCGGACAAGAGGTATGTTAATGACATTACCGGGACTAGTTATCTCACTAAGAATGGTTTGATAGATTGAACTGATCTGGGTGAGCAGACTGTCTTATCAGAAGAACCACAGAATTATACAGTTTATTTGCAGATGCACCAATGGTCACTCGTGACTGTTCTGTATCTCAGTGTATGTAGCTAATGTTCTCAATGACGGCTGGAAAACGTGCTGACTTCGCAAATACTCAAGGTGCACTACATGGGAATACTATACTCGGTGTATGTTTGTAAGACTAAAGTGTAGGCACTGTGCTAATCAATCATCTCGCATAATCAGCATCAACCTGCTATGTGCGTTTCTTCACACTCATGGTTTTGTTCCTTCTGACTGGCGGCATTTAGCAAGTCTCCCGTCGGTGTCGATGACAAATGCAGCAAGTATTTTGAATTGATGCCTGCCAGTCCTGTCCAACTCATTGCACTCCTATGTAGGGGTGAGTGAGATTATCGACCAACTTGTTGCTTGAATATAACGACTGAAAACCTTTAAGCTGTGAGTTTACTTGAATCGCTCCGAGTCAGACCTCCGGTGTTAATCTTGACAGGTGCTATTCTTTCCCTCTCCCAATCATGGACGACTGTGGTTGTAAATGCGGTGCTGAACGGTCAGCTACTCAGCTACAGTACCCGTTATAACAACTTGACTGAATAGTCATGCAGTCATCATAATCACTCGGTTATATGCCATGTACCAACGATCAAGAAAGATGCTTATCTTTCTTGTCGTTATCTTCTTGGCTGTCACGATTGCCAGTGGAGTGATCATTGGAATAGAAACTAGCCGTGTTTCGTGGGGTAAGCTTTAATTATGGATGGAAGATGAGTACCTTGGGCTAATGGATAAACAGAGGAGCTCATTCTCTTCGGTAATCATCTCTGTGCTTACTTAGAGAACTCAGAGGGAAACCCCCAATTGGTGATGGGTGAAAGTCGGATATTTGGAGTTGCATGGCAAGTACTTGCACTGTGTCTTGCGGTCTGGGTTGCCGTAAAGCACTTCCGTGAACTGCAACGACCATCGACAGGATGGACCACCGGAGACTCTTTCGTGGTGTTGATAAAAATGCATGTGCTTTACTTTGCAGTGTGAGCTCGTCATTTGCCTGTAATTATATTCCTCCACTGAAGTTCCACATATGCTATAGCTATGTTGTCAGTTCTTGCTTGGCCCTCAGCTCGATGTCTCCAAAGATCATGGTCTGCCAATCTGTGATATATGAATCCAGCCACTGCTCACCATTTGTATAGAACTCGGCTTCCATGGGAGTTCTATTTTATGATGGGATTCTTCAAATTCTTTTGCCCGTGCAGATGTTTGTGCTGGGACCACGTCTCATTCTTAGCATTCGAGAATATCATGCTAAACTCGTGGCTAACTCCGACGCAGGAACTGACACATCTACAATTGCTTTCCAGCAGCATGTACACATGTCGATTGGCAGTAGCGTGTAGAAGTGAACAATAACAAAATGTCACGATGCATCGCCGCTCGTAGCAGTTGGAGTAACTACGGGTGACCACACTCTGATTTCGTGCACAAAGCTGAAATAATGCTCACAACCAACCAAAGCCTTTACCCGAAATTTCATGTGGATTGCGGTTTCATTGTCTACTACCTACGACAAGCCCTGGCAAGAATTTGACTTTCGATCGGTACTTTTTTTTTGCCAGGATATAGTTATCGAGCTCAGTGTCAAAGAATTACAAGGTATCTGGTCGCTGGTAAGTTGGAGATCGCTGGATGAAGATCGCTGAAGAACGAAGTAATCGTCTACCCGTTGGAACAAGATGCTTACATTCGCAATACTTCTCATCAACGACAAAGCTGTATGAATACTACACGGTCTGAACCCCATTGTGATGAATTTCTTCAACTCACGTGTGCCTTGTCTCGGCCCTTTACGTTTTGCCTCCGAGAGGTCGAGGGTCATGAAACGATATCAGCGACTGACACCTGTCATGATCTGGACGTTCGTGAGCCAGTCAAATAAGTTCGAAAGAAATTAAAACAATAAAGACAGGATCGAGCCTCAGTAAGCATGCGAGCGCAAGGTCTGGTGATGACGCGGACATCCCGTTGCGCAAACCACTCCAAGTTTTGTGCAGCAGAAGCGCACGGGGATTTCCCTATCTGACGTCGAAATGGTGGGAGCACATGTGGCGGGAAGTGCGCAGGGAGGTCATACGAGAAAGTGTCGACGCCTCTACCTAGGAGCGCGCACTCCGTGGAAATGATGGAAGGTACTTATACTTCACGCTTGGCGCAGACCTTGGGTGCGACCTTTCTTGCGCGCACGATGTGTCGGTGAGGCAACGGGTTGCACCCCAGCGTATCTCGTAAATAGGATCAGGGGTTCTCTCAGAATGATACTACCACTCGATTCCACTCTTGGATCTTGATGGCCGCCTCTGCAATTCCTCGAGCCCATCTGCGGCTGTGCCGAGAGCGGGAATACGATCGCGCGCACGACCCACATATTCGGTATTTTCTCATCGCATCCCTAAAACTTATCTTTTTGCAGCGTATTTTTTTCTCTTGGCGCTGTCCAAAACTCCCTACCAAGAGTTATCCCCCGAGAGTGGCCAAGCATATCCCTATACACATGAGTTAGATCCATGGAGCTAAAGCCCGAATTTGAATTCATGGCGCTGCTGCGGATTGATAAGACTGTCAAGACACGCTCCTATACAGCGGTCAATTCGAGGGTGGGAGGTGATATGAAATCAATACTTATCTTATATAATTCAGGGTGGAAGGGAGAAGTGTGGAGTTTGAGTATGGCTGATACTGTGTTTTTTCAGTGTCCACCCATATATATTTGCTAGATATTGCCCCACCTTCGATGCGACCGCTGGATAGACGTGATCAAGACGGCGGATTGGGGGTCATCGGAACAGTCGCTCTTGACAAGGGAAAAACGAGCGCGCACCTTTGTTCGAATTCCTCGGTGTTCGTTCGTCTGCATCTTCATATATGCAGAATGTGACCTTTGAGCTTCGCGTTGAAATTAGAAAAAATGTACTGGTCATCGATGACGACGATCCCGAAATAGTAGCACGATGAAGCTATAAAACCATGGCGGCTCAATTAACGTTCCTCAGTTGCGAAAAGGCGCTAAAATATCCATTGTGTCGCTGGGCGCCCAGGGAGGAGTATAAATGTACTGGTGTTATCTGAAAAGGTATAGTTCTGCTTATCTGCCTAGATGGCGACCGGCACAATTGGCCAAGTGATCCATTTTGGATTCTAGAAGGTGAATGTTAAGTTGAGATTTCTGAAACAAATAAGTTAACCCACCTGCAGGCTCCCGGAAACACATTACACGTAGTTTAGTATGTAAATAATAACGGGGTTCAGGGTCAACATTTTAATGGTATGAACCCTGCAGGGAGTTCTGCATGATGATGCATGATACACAGTGCTTACAGTGAATCCTCTGTCGTGTAATATGGTAGGCGTTGCATCGTGATTGTCTAGATATATAGCTTATCCCCGAAGGCTTTCGAAAAAGAGGTGAGGAAATCAATAACCACTCTGAATCGCGGGCGCCATAATTGTAAGTGGCTCAGTTTGGCAGCTGTTTGGCAACAGCCTCTGATCCAAACAACCCTTACGCAATTGCGGATACAGAATTTGTTGAAATGTCCCTGCCAAGCGGCCACCAAGTGTTTTGGTTTACCTGATTCTGTGGTCGCCATCTCTGATTTCTGACTATGGAGCTGACCCAATGAGTACTAGATTCCCTTTCATCCTTCTGTCGCGGTCCTGTCATGAACAAAGCGACAGCCAAGACGCACGGTCTCTCATTTCACTTCCAGGAATGTCTATTACGGATCGTTATCGTAAGTGCCACAGTGTATTCGTCCCAAGTCCCTGTGAATTGACATGTACATGTCATTGAGTCTAATTGTGCAAGCTGAGAGTATCATTAACCTTCTTTTCACTCATACAGCGGCTCGAGATTTCCAAGTTGGACCTTGTATCCCTCTCAACCTTGTTATTCCAACTCAACGGCTATCGGCTTCATTTACAGTGCCAAGGCCACAAAATGGCGATAAAGTCGGATAAACGGTCAATAATGAGTTATGAAATCGTGCCATGGAAACTTGGCCTCATGCACTGGGCAGTGCTACAATCGTTCTCGAAAGCCTTAATACGTTCAAATGGCGACAGCAATGGAGTACGGTCTATAAAACTGCGGTGACTCACTCTCATTTCCTCCTGGATCTCCCGACCTCGATCACTTTTCCTTCCGACAAAGCCATATCATGAGCGCCACACTGCAGGACAAGATCTCTGTATCATTGCCCCCACCCGTCGTCCAGAGTAAGCGTTCGTATTCATGGGAAACCAAATACGACCTAGAGAACGATGCGACGGTCATGGCGAGGTTGAAAAAATATTTACTTGTGGAAGTCGATGAAGAGCGGTCTACAGTACCCATGGCTGCATATTGCTTCATCACTGGTGTCATGTGCGTCCATATGATTATATTCTCCTTGATTTCGTGTCCGACGTTTGATTCTTTCAGTAATGCTCTCATATTCTCAGCTATTTTTATCTGGTGTGGCTCTCAGACAGGGAATAGCGTGCAAGTATGAATGCTTCTCAAATTCAGAAAAACCAAAACTAACCATTATTCGATACATAGCTTGCCCTTGCCCTTGCCCGTCTGCTCAGCTGGGAGCACGACTATACCTTCCACCTCCTAGACCAACAAGCACTTTGCTCGTTAATTTCATTCGCTTTTGCCGTCTTCCTTGGCGGCCGCATAGGTGACAAGATAGGCTGCAAAACAAGGGCATGGCTCTTCTTGGGTACATTCGTTCAAGCCCTTTTCACGGTAGCGTCTGCGATATTGATGTGGGAGGGCAGAGAGAGCAGTGTTGCTGATGCTCGCGACGACCCTGCATGGACTGACACGTTGTCCTTCCTGTTCACCGGATTCCTGAGTGCAAGCATGGGATTGCAGGGCATAATGGCGAAGCGGGTCAACACACACTTCGCTACTACAGGTACGCGTCCACCGTCTTTTTTAATTTACATTTTCTCATCCTGACTCCCCACGCAGTTGCGCTCACAACGACATGGTGTGAGCTCATGGCTGACCCAAAGCTCCTTGACATCCGTCGGTTGATCGCTTCACGAGATCACAAGATCCTGACTATCGCCTGTTTCATCCTTGGAGGCTTCGTTGGCCGTGCATCACTCGACAAGATCGGTTCTGCCAGCACGCTTGGAGTCACCGCGGGTATTCGTTTAATGATTAGCGTATGGTGGCTCTTCACCCCGGCCAAGAACCTCGGGATGTAAATACGTTCATTTGGTCTCTGTTCACGTGTATGTACGTCATTTTTGTGGACATGCTGATGAGGAGAGGGGCGACGAGAAAGGATGACACGCCTTTGTACTATATAGACAATACAGGAATGGTGGACAATTTCCCATTCTGAGTATCACATAGAGTTTTGTTTTTCATTCTCAAGGCTATCACGGATTTGTACTGCAGTCCTCCATAATCTAGCGACGAGACCCAAGCGAGGCAAGGCCAAAATTGTCAGCGAGACCCAGTTGTAATCCGTTCAAAGGTCTCTGATAACTCTCGACCGTCATCTCCTTCCCGAGATCCGATATTTTAAAATTCTTCGCATTGTACATAAATACACCAACTAGAGACATCCGTTGAACTTTTCGACAAGTGGCGCTACTTGGTGTATTCACAAACTCCAGTCAGCCCGTCCGTCGGTTCGTTGAGTTTTTGTCCAGTGATCTATTAGACAGGGAACTTTTTCTTTTGTGGCTGCAAGCTAATCGTCCGAGGCCCTTGATGTCTCATTAGCAAAATTCTGTATTGTCAACGTAACCTTATCTTTGACATTTCTCCGCGCGGGTCCCTTGAAGCCAAGCAACGTACGACACTGGAAAATAAGGACAGGGATCCATGACAAGCCATGATGACAACTTTATGATGGCTGCGGCTGACCAATTTCCGAAGTTTTCCGACTGTTTGGCAACGTCCTTGGATTCAAACAACCGGTACGCCATTTGTAACATCATGACGAGTGTTGGCCGAGCAACCACAGCAACCAGTAATTGGTATTTCGGGTTCGATCATCGGATCGGTACAGATCTCGTTCATGGAGCCGGCGTGACCAAGTCTGACCACTTAGCAGTGGTGCAGGCCCCAGGCGAGAAAAAAAATCCGCTCTGAACGTTCTAATTCCACGACAGACGTGTCTCGGTGGTCGAATGGAATTTTACGGCGTCGAGTGGGTAATCTTTTGAGGGTCGTCTATTGGATAAGAACACTCCAAGAGAACATTTTACTTATTACTTCGCCTCGGCGATCGCAACGAGGGTTTGAGTCCTTCATGAATTAAATGTCAGTCAAAATGGAGCAAATCTTGAAAGAGCTGGTCAGAATGGCTTAGGCTTAGTAGAGCGGACCACGACAGACTATATATACTTACTCAGTACTAGTACTATAATGATTTGCGAATCAACGCATCCAACATTTATCGTTAACCGTTAACGTTCCCTTCCGTCACCGCATACCTCATTTACATAACGATGCCAAGTTGACGGCGATAGAGAGGCGAATAAACGAGTCGAACCAAAGAATCGTACCATGGAAATTCGATTTCGCCCACGGCGCGTTGATGCATGCCCGGTCGTTCGTGAAAAACAGACTCAGCCTGGGTACCTTCAATCGGATACATCGGCGGACTGCCTCTTTTAAATCGCTGGGTATCCCTCTCATTCCTTACAAAGGCTCCCTTCCATCCGACCTCGATCTTTTTTCCGTCTCTGAGAACGAGCCTGACCTCGACGACGATCTCGGTGGTGGTAAATTTGACGATCCGACTATCTTTGAAATCATCGACATGAACGCCACCCAGGACCCGATGTCATCCGAGACAACGCTGCCTCCACCTGTCCAGAACCGGTTTTCGCGGTATTCAATAGGCTGGAATAGACGCGACGGTGAAGATGATGCTTCGGTTATGGCGAGGTTGAAGAGACATTTGTTAGAGGAAGTTGATGGAGAGCAGTGTACGGCGCCCCTGTCTGCATATTGCTTTATGACTGGTTTTATGTGCGTAAAATTGCCCTCTTCATCTACTTCACATCTCACCTATCTCATTTTTTCCAGCGATTCTGTTACATTCTCTGCTATATTTGTGTGGTGCGCATTTCAAACGGGAAACAGTGTACAAGTATGAGTACTTGCGCAATTGAAAAGGATCAGCATAACTAATGTTGCTCGGTAGCTTGCTCTTGCCCTTGCCCGTCTGTTCAACGGGGAACACGACCGCTCCTTCCATATAGCTGACCAACAAGCGCTTTGCTCAGTACTCACGTTCATTTTTGGCGCCTTCATCGGCCGCATTGGCGATAAGTTGGGCTGCAAGACACGCTTGTGGCTAGTCCTCGGTACATTCATTCAAACCGTCTTTACAATGATTGCCGCTATTGTGATTTGGAAGAATAATCAGTCCAGCGTCGCTGATGCGCGCGACAATCCCGCATGGACTAGCACACTATCTTTCGTATGCATCGGGTTCATGAGCGCAAGCATGGGCTTGCAGGGCATCATGGCGAAGCGGATCAATACGCAGTTCACTACCACAGGTACGTTTCAGGTGTCTTGTTGTCTTTTCTTCCTAATTCTTGATCTCCACGCAGTTGTGCTCACGACGACTTGGTGTGAGCTCATGGTTGACCCTAAGCTCTTTGACATCCGTCGAATGGTCATTTCGCGCGATCACAAGATCATGGCTATCGTCAGCCTGTTCTTGGGAGGCTTTGTCGGCCGGGTATTGCTCGACAGTGTTGGTTCGGCTGGTACGCTGGGCATCGGCACAGGTGTCCGTTTGATCATCAGCCTATGGTGGCTTTTCGTCCCGGAGAAGGCTAGGAAGTAAAGATGCGTATGAAGTGCTCATATGCGTGTTTATGTTCGTGTACATATTTTCATCGGGGACGACTAGGAGACGAGATGTCACGTATGCTGACGGGTAGGGGAGTGACGAGAGGAGGATACGAGGCTGAGGAGGTTTTTTATGATTATACTAGTATTTTGCACTTTTACTGTAGTATTGCATAGATTTTTCTTTTCGTTCTTCGTATACCCTGCTTCGAGGAGCAGACTTTTGCAATGGAGGTCATTTTACATAAAAGGTCCACCCACCATTTCTACCAGCCAATAGGTCCCTTTGATGCTACATGTTGCATCTCGTCCGCCAACGAGTATCTGATGCCAATAACGGTATTGCTGCGCGCCCTACACTCCACCGCGCTACTACCACCAGGAGCGCCAAAAATACCTTAACTGTAAGATCTAGGCGTAGCAGAGGACAGATTGAGCCTGCGCCAAAAGGGGTTGGCAGAATGCCTTCAGGGGCTAAATAGCAACCGCTCTGAAATGATAGACAAACATTTGTTAACGCGATGTCCCAACTGAACTCGCCCACTCAATCGCCCACCTTTTAGTACTAACTAGTGCATGCAGCGGGGACCGTGTCGTATTTCAGCGTCTTTTCGACATGCCAAGCCATCTAAATGAGTGGTTGATTATCGCTTTGATAATAATTATCACTCCAGCGTGCCAAGCTTGATAGAAGCCCATTGCCGAACTTTGTCTATAGATAAATATACGATCCAAACGATAATCTTTACACCCGTCGAAGCCCAGCTGAAAGCAGCAGGCACATGAAGGTCTCGAAAGGGCGCGGTGTTCAACGCTTGCTACGATCAACCAAATTTGCGTGATCAGCCTCGGCTTTGCACTCGTGGCCGGTCGTTTGGCGGCGGCTGCCCTTGACATGTGATGGTTACGTCACTCGACTTGTCGGTGTAAAACCAGGCTTGTCTCGAGCCCGTCAAATAGGAGGTTGTTAGGGTATGATATGGCCTGATATGGATCCGAAGAGGGTTGATTTTCTGGACGAGGTTATCTTCCTTCCTAGCATGAGGCAAGATAAGAACCGAATAGTACGTACCGGTAAGTGATGACAGACGCGATCAAGAAGGATCAAGATATTCTTACTGCGTATGATTAAAGGTGCCATGAAATTTGGAAAGGGGATTACATACTAGGTCTGCATTCGAGAAAAGTTGAGTGATCGGTAGGTAATTCATGTCTGTATCATAGCTTGCTGCGTGAGATGCCTACTGAATCTTACCCTAGGCAAGTCGTCTTGAAGTCTTGTCGGGTAGCGCTGGGTCTTGGTGCGGATATATGTTGTCGTTATTACATGTTGTATGGGAAAGGCGAAGCGAAGCGTCATTGATAGAAGCCATGACGCACGCGGAGCAAGTAGTGCGGAGTCTACGGGGAAGAATATCGATAAAGGCCGCAACGGTAAGATCGGAAACCCCGGTGAGTAGCTGCTTGCGGCCTGGGCGCTGAGTTGGGACTTGGAAGGGTTGCGTGTTCCTGTTCCTTGCGAGGGGAGGTCCGAGTGGGTGCCAGTGGCAGCTTAATTATAATTAAAACATGCAAAAACTTGAAGGCAAGCACAGCAAGCCTGTACGAGAATCGAGGACATGCGTAGATCTAGTGGAGTGAGGCGTGGCGTGTGCCACAGTATTACATGCTGGACGGCACGAGGATAGAAACGCAGACTGACGGTGACTGACGGGGCTTGGTATCGGGTGACCGGCTGTGACCGGCTAGGCCGATTGACCCCCTTGGCGGATGGGATGGGGCCGAACAGTGGGGGATCCCTCGATTTACACGCCGCCGGGAACGTGTCATCCCAAAAAAGGCAGGTGTCCAAGGATGTCGATGAATGGCTGCATCGTGCTCACTGCCTTTTAGTGCCTCGGCCCTATGTAGGCTGAGGTACCACGCACCTTGTGGTGCTCGCAACGTCATTCTGTGTTGTATGTTTTACGCTCTCCAAGACTTCACACCTTGCAGAATCATGTGGACCGAACAGTTGGAAGGTCTGGGGATGTGGCGTGCTGAGTGATGTGTAAATTTACGCACTGACATGGGCAGTTCCTTGCTCTTTTCTGGTGCAGAAGGGAACTTTCGTGCTTCCAAAGCAGATGCGATGCGCTGTGATCGCATTCAAGCGCTCATATCTGCAAATCGGCCTTCAATTGACCCCAACTTGTCATCTCGACCTCTTTCCTGTACACAGAATACTACAGCCTAGCCATTGGGCTGAACTCCGTTATTAGACACAGCGAACCCTGTCGTCGCTGCGTCGACCGGTGCTCACACCACTATATACGGTTGCAACAACGGTTGTAGTCATTCTGTACAGTCGACACACCTTCTCGTAAGCGTCTTATTCTAGCCCCGCTAGTTCATTCACATTTTCTGACTAGTACAAAACCTTACCTTCAGACTCTTTTCGCGACGAACCAAACACGTTTGCTTCACTTTCTTGCTTGACCTTCTCGAAACCCATCAACACGTCTTACACTGAGCGCCAACTTTCCAACTATTTATGTTTACAACCATCTAGATATGGTCCTCGATCCGTCTTGCAACTCTGTTCCGTTCCTCGTCGAACGAGCACCTGCAAACTCAGCGACGACGACGAACCCGGTTTTGTCCTCCAGCAGCAATTTATTTATTGACAGGCCTAGTGATACCGGCCCGCTTTCCCCGATACTGTTGACATCCCAGGGCTCGAACACATCGAGCAGTACTGACTCCCAACCAACTAACGAGGTGCTTGGGAGTTCTCAGGTTCCGACATCTTCACAAGCATTCACAACATCTGGTGCGACAACTTCTGAGGTGCGTACGATATTTCATCGTCTGCGTTCGATCAATGACATTGCCCCCATACGTTCTTCCCTTCCATGGCACCATTCACGCTGGATCTTCCTCACACTTGTGACTATTTCACACATTCACCACCCTTCTCAACATATATCCTCGTTTATTTCGCGCTCATTGTTGTTTTTCATTATGAACATTCCACCGGTTTCATTTCGAACGTATCATTCTAATTCTCTGTGAATTTGATGGTCGTTGTCTATTCACTTTATCGTCATCACTTCAGGCGAATATGTATCCATCGAATGCTGGAAATGGTTATCTCCAACAGGCCATCACTACCTCTCCGACGCCCGTCAGCATTGGATCTGGGCCGTTGCCCAGCCCAACATCATTCAGCTCGAGGCAGGTCCTGCCGACATTATCTGGGGAACTTCTTACAACTTCACATTTACAGTGCTTCGTCAATTACAAATTCCGGGTCAACGGGTGCGAGTTCTGGGTCAAGTTCAAGTCCAAGTACGCTCCTGTGGTCTTCTTTGACGCTAAGCTCTGACAGTTCATCCTCTGGTTCGCCTTCTCCAATAACAACCCATACACCCTTGCCATCATCGTCTACACCCACTATGACATCTAATGTATCATCAACATCTACTGCACCCGGTTTTGCTTCCTCTTCCGCCATTACACCTATTCCCCTTTCGGTATCTTCGTCATTTCCAACAATAGCAACATCTACTTCTGCAGTAGTTTCGGCTTTTGATCCTACGAATTCTTCGTCGTCGGCAGATCCATCTTCGTCATCGGACACAGCCTTTACATTCAGCTCTTCTCCGGTGCTCACCTCGGGAAGCACGATAATTCCCACCACGTTGATTCTTTCAACCACCAAGGTCGACAAATACAGTACTACGCCGGCCACTACTCCGTCGGTATCAACGCTGATTTTGACATCTACCCTGCTGGGTCATCAAACCACCACCTGGACGACGACAACGAGCGGGGTGCTCAGCACAGCAGTAGTAGATACCGCTGGGGACAGGTAGGTTCTTTGCCCTCGTGGCGTCGTTATGATGTCATCTGCTATAATCGTGCTCATGGTAATCCCCATAGACTATCTCGTTCTCCCGGTTCTATTGCCGGTCTTGTCCTCGGCGTCCTTGGGGCTATCGCCTTCGCTATTCTCTGGCTTTTCTGTGCTCGTCGCCGGCAGCGCAAGCTATCTCGTGATGCGAGCGCTATTCCTCCATGGGCCCCTGGCGGCCCACTTGACGCTGAAGTAGACATGGAGGAACGTTACGCAGGCATTATTGCCGCTCTCAATGCAGGAATGGGTGCGGGAAGAAATGCCCGGATTGAGGGAGATACGAGTGGAGAAGTATCAGGCGAATTGGGAATGGCGCACGCTTCGTCTCCCACTCTACCTCGGTATTCACTTCCAGGAGAGGATAATGACGGTCCGCATGTCTTCCCGTTATCTCCACCTCCGCCACCATCTGCGTACTGTTCTCCCCCGCCACCGTCCGCATACGTTCCGCCTGGCTCTAATAGTTCACGTAGAAGAAGCTCGCCTGGTCCTGATGCTTCTGCATGGTTCGGAGGATATAGCGTCGCTCCTGCTCCATCGGCTGCGTCGCATTACTCTCATTCTACTTCGCACTTCCTTACTAGAACTGAAACGGGAACGAGGACGAGGACTGGAAGCGAGGAGCCGCTCTTGACGAGAGCAGGAAGCAGATCTTCTTATCTCGATTCTGGCAACAACAAAATTCGGCTCGGGTCAGCGTTCGGCTCACCTGAAGGAAGCATCAATAGTCACAACCTCCCACCTACGTCACCGTCCTCTGGCATTAGGAGTGCAACTACCTCTTCGTTCGATGTTCTGAGGAGTATTTCGTCTCAGGGTGCACTGCGGAGTACGTCTTCGCATGGGTATGGATTTGGATTTGGGAGTACTTCGTCCGGCACTGGATCACATCAGGGACCTACGCTGGGACTTGCTATCAGTGCAGCCCCGAATAGTTTTACGAGCAGGCGCGTTACGAGGTGGAAGAAAGGGAAGCGAGAGAGTACTGGAAGCAGCACTACCGTGTCTGCATCTGTGTCGGGCTCCGTGGACGAGAAACCCGCCGGCGTACGAGCTTTCCTTGGTCGTCTCAGACGGGGCAACACGCCGAGCCCAAAGACAGATTTCTTCAGAGAACTGCCTAGAGACATGGAGAACGAAGGAGCTGCTGAGAAGATGAACACTTATGGCCCGAATACTTCCCCGCATACCTTCTCGGCTGTTGTCTCCCCTGCCACTCCCGAACCTGCGTCTGTGCCAACATCTCCGCGATTCGTTCTTTCCAATCCCGATCCGCGGCCTGCCTCTCCGTATGTTCATGTCGACATGGGAGAACACGAGGATGGCTTACACCCACCCACGTGGCCATGGCTGACAGGGCAGTCAACGTTGTTGCCACCATTTGGGCTCCACTCTCCCGCGCCCACTGACGAGTCACGCCTTACTACGGCCGACGGACTTCTTGATCCCCGCCTGCGCGACCCTGTTGAAGGAAGGAGCAATTCAAGTTTACGGGATTTTGAAGATTACTCACGGCCAATTGGAGGAGTGAGTATCGCTTTTTAGCCTCGTTCTTTCCTACCCGCTCGTTGTTTGCATCGCTTACGATTTGTCATATAGCTCATCAATAACCGGATGCACAGCACCACAACGTTTGGCACTGTTGATATCCAAGATTTCGACAGTGTAGCAAGCATGCCAAATCGAGAAGACGACCAGCAAGAGGATGATTGTGCTACAGCGACTCAGACACCTCGTGCAAGCTGGATCATAGATGGTGGCGCGGGGGCCCACGCGCACTAGGACGAACTAATCTGGACTGCTGCCACGACTTGGATATGACTTTATGACGACTCTTTCTTTGCTGAGATGTTTATGAAATGACGAAACACTTTCGTTTTGCCATGATACATACGGTATGGGCTTCTAATTGACATCCCTGTCTATTACTGACGTACCGACAGACCACACAACGCACAATAAAACATGACTCAGAGCACTCATGATCTCACATCTGTACATGCCGCACATTCCTCACATATTATGCCCATACATACCCCGCGGGCCCGCTCGGGCCCGTTGTACCATATAATGACGACAAGATAGACGACATTGGCACACTTTCTACTTCCCCCCTTTGGCTTCCCAAGCTGACTTTGGTATCTGGTATGAGTCCTTTGGTTCGAGTGATGCTTGCTGACTGACGCAGTTGGACTTAGGGAAGATAACTTAATTTTGCATTTCATCATGTCTGGACCTTGCGGGTGACAAGACAGCTTCGTTTTCGCCTTCGGGTTCATATTGCTTTCGACGTCTTTGCTTTGGGTATCTTTGCCTACTATGATCTTGCTCGCTGAGCTTCTTAAGCACTTCTTTTGTTTATTGTCGTCCCCTTTTTCTTTGCATTTCTCTCCTACGGTAGCTTGGCATTTCTGACAAAGCGATTATGAGTCTGAATCTGATGACTGAGAACTGGCCTTGATGCGAAAGTTCTGATAGTAAGTGC
This sequence comes from Suillus clintonianus, assembly GCF_016758775.1. NCBI lineage: Eukaryota > Fungi > Basidiomycota > Agaricomycetes > Boletales > Suillaceae > Suillus > Suillus clintonianus. The sequence continues at coordinate 177,693 of NW_024539298.1, forward strand.
ACAGGGATCTCGCTAACTTAGAGGTTTTTCCCGCTAGTCGTCACAATTGTGTGGGGTTCAAGTGTTTCCCGGAGAAAGGGACCCTCTTAGTTCGAAAATTTTACCTCTTCCTCCCCAGGAAGTGTACCTGTGGAAACTTCAAATAACCCAAATTGCAAATAGATTTCACTGGAAGTAACAGCTGTGAGTATCTATGTATACAGGAGTGCAACACCATACTTCGGAACACCAAGTAAATACCATAACGAGACTCTGGACAAGAATCGCGTGTTCAGTCAATGCTCTTACACACTATCACTAGTCGATATCTGTGCTTGCTCTTGGAAATGGATTGTAGCTATGCCAGTTCCTGCGTCGCAGTTGGCCACGGTCTCAGCATAATGTTCTCGAATGCTAAGGATGAGGCGTGGTCCCCGCACAAACATCTGCATGAGTGTGACAATTTCAACACTACTACCATAAACCTGAGCTTCCACTGAAACTGCATCCTATAGGAAAGAGGAGGATTGGTGAGATGCGGATGTCAGTCGTGGGTCGGCGTACTAGCAACTTCGGAGACAGCGCCGCGACGTTCAAGTTGTAACAAGAAACAACAGCATATCTACTATCTAGCGAATGCAAACATTAGCGGGACAAGGCAATCACATCCAAATTACGAACTCACGCTGCAAAGTAAAACACGTGAGATTTTATCAACATTGTGAAACAGTCCCCGACGGTCCATCCATTCGATGGTCGTTACATTTCAAGGAAGTGTTTTGCAGCAATCCAGGCTACAAGGCACAGTGCGAGGACCTCCCATACGATGCTAAGCATCCAAACCACGCGAGTCATAAGTCGGCTGAACCCTCCCTCAAGACAATGATAGGTGCCAGAGATGGTGGAGAGTGATGCACACACGACGCTGTCGCATTCGCTTTATGATACGCTAGCTGCTAGATCGCTCGCCGTTTGCCAATCTCTTTCGTTCATCCAAGAGTCATTAATATTGGAGGTTGGAAAGTGGGGGATTTTGAGGGTTAGACATCTTGCCCTGAAGATTCCACTTTCCAACCTCCAATCCTTGGGAGGTGTAGTGACTGAAAATGCTGGCGATCTTCCCTTCGCCGTATGGCTCAAACAAGAAGAAATTTTTCTGTTCTTAGGCAAGTCTACCCCAGGACCCAGGTGAACCCCTTCCCTGGCAAAGCTGGGAACGCAACATCTCCGCAAATTCGTCGGTAAGCCTCTGGTTGTTAATACATAATCAGCGTGCTAACACAATTTATGAAAAGGTTTTTGTTACCAGCGGCTGTCGCGCTCCAAAGGGCCCTACAGCGGCCACGCCAGCCCCACCCACGTTGTCAACCCTTCCACCCGCTCCCGCTCCCCCTCAAACTCCCGCTCCAGTACCTACTAAAATAACTCCATCATTGTTGGCCACACTTCAGGCTTTACATATCACAGAAACCCCACCCACTACTATCCCTGTACTGGCGACCCGATGTAGGGGTATCGACAGATTTGTGATTTTGGGGCACCCAAGGTAACCAACGTTACCACGGGGTGCTTACTCATAATAATGGGCCTCCTGTGCCAGTGGAGCCCCTGGTGCCAGAAAGACGCTGATATTTCTAAGAAGGAGAAGAAGGCCCTTATGACTGAGGTAAGTACATCTCCGATTCCTCAGAAACAGCTTGCTAACTTCAACTTAACTTGTAGTTTTGTCTAGAGCTGACTCGGATCGGACAAGAGCAATTTGGATTGAAGCCAAATTTCCTGAAGAAAGGGTTTTTAGATCCCTTAACTCTAGAGGTCACAGACACACGTATATCTGCGATCTCGCACAAACTGGACGCTATCCTGGCCAATAGCAAGCGCTCATTTACCCATCAGCTCGATACCCTCAATGCATTACTGGAGCGGGAAAATAGGATTAAAGAGGGTGCTGAGAGGTTTCTCAAAGCGCCTCTGAACGTATGTACCATTTTTCATTCATGTCGACTGATTTACAGTGTGTTCCGCAGGAGACAACACCCATTCACTTCACTTTCACAGTTACGACTAGCGTGATCCCAGGCATTCCAGGCTGCTACTGGAGCTCGAGCAGTATCCAATACTTCATGTCGTATATCCTCTTCTTTGTGTTTCAACTGGGTATGTCGCCGGGCACTGGGAGCATACCTTACAGATGCGGTCTGCCTGACGCTCTCCACAGTACTGGTCCCCCTCACACTCATACGTGTCATACAAAGCTGGCGGTTGTGCATGCGGACTCTGTGAGTCAGGACTTCTATATTTCCTTACTCATCGATAATGATGATTATTCCCAAAGTTCTCTCAGCCGTGAACTTTTGCATGCCGATGCTATGTTCCGACTTGCGTAAACCTCACAATACCCTCAATATGATTAGGTCGGTATTGATGTTCTGCACACATAGTCCACACACTACAACGTCCTCGAAAAGTATGCATCTCCGACTTCTGTTGCGAATTCCCACTGACAACATCGACAAACGCACATACAGTATGCAGACCTTTATTCTTGCGATCCTCGCCACGCGCATACACCTCCATCTCGGGTATATCGACCGGGGCGTGCACAGCTCTGACGCCCACGTATACATTTCTATGTCCAACATGTCACCTGCAGACCGTACAGTGTGATGTCTTATCGTGTTGATTATTCGTCCGATGTTGGTGGGGTGGGGTTTGGACTACGAGATGGCCTGATCGGGTTGGCTTGGTCGGGTTCGGGACGCACTTGACAGAAGACTTTTGACCAAATGTGGCTGAACTCTGATACACATACGATGTTAAACGAGGGCCCTGCTATCTTGAATCTCCGCAGAGTGATTGGAAGCCGAGAGATGCATTACTTAGCATCGCGGAGGTCAAGATGATTGAACGTGTAAAAAGTCATTCGCGTCGGTGCAATGGAAACAACTTCTTCAAGTTATAAACATTGGATTCAAGATACATGTAGGCAAATATTTGTGCTCGACGTCAGAACTTTGGACGACTGACTTGTGCCTACGTAGAGTTATGTAGATATGACAGTGTGTCAATGCAACGACTAATTTGTGGATACGGTCAATGTAAATGAGTGAACCAACGATCTGATGAGTAATGCGCACTGTAACGAAATCATGTGTCAATAAAGCTGGGAGGGAGATGGGGTGTCGCAAGGGTGAGAGAGCATGGAGCATCGCAGGAGATAGAACAATAGGAAAGAGGTATCGCAAGTACAAGAAATAAATCGAGAAAGGAACAAAAAAAATCATGTTGCCGACAACTTATGAATGGCGCGCAGGACCCATTGCCCGCCGAATAGGATTGTCCCTCTCCACAACAAACGCCCCAGCACGCAGGCCATCATTTGCAGCCAGGCGTTGCTTGCTATCCTTCTCCCTACGTTCGCGCTCCTCCCGAGCGTGCTGCAGGAGTTCAAGACGCTCAGCTCCCTTGTCAGAGCCCTGGGGCTTGGAGAACACGGGCTCCCGCTCTATGTCGTCTGCGAAGACTATCTTCTTGCGGGAGCCGGTGCTCGCGGTACTTTTCTCCCCCTCAGATGCGCTGACATCTGAATGTGCAATTTTTGCACGCTTTGCACCAAGGGAGCCGTTCGGAGGAACATCTTGGCTGCGGTCGCGAGGCTTGCGCTTAAGCTTGCTGGCAAACAGCCGGCGGGGGACACATGCCTCAGCCACCTCAAAATCTGGATGATCCATCGGCAGCTTAGACGCCTCAAGAACTTCAGGAGCAACATGATATTGAGGATTATGGAAGGTCGCTTTTTGGCCTCGGCTAATGGAGCGGTCAGCACGCAGATGATGATAACTAAAAAGACGCACAAAACGTAGGTTATTGTTGGCTTCTCCTCAAACACTGGTGCAGGAGTTGGCGTGCTTTCACGCTCAAGGGCTTCTCCGACAGGTAATTCGTCATCGCTGCTCTCCCAGCCGCTTGCTTCTTCGCCCTCGCCAGCGAGGAAAGGGTTATCGGGAGAGTCCCGAGTGGGCCATATTTTCTTGGCTTTGGAATTCGAGGGGGATAGTGGCGCACGAATGAAGAGTTTTCGGGGAGGGGTCACAGGTGGCTCTGGTAGAAGAGGTGCAGGCGGAGATGAACGTGAGCGCTGCACTGATGATGCGCGATGATGAACTTGGGGTGCTCTGCGAGAGGGAGGTGGCGAAACGGGCACACGGACGCGATACTTCAACAGTGCAGGTGAAGGTGACTTATCCTCTTCCGTATCGTCCACTGCAGATGATTTCCTACGCCCACCAGACGCCGCGCCACCACTACGACCAGTCCAAAACGCGTTCTCATCGTCTTCTTCTTCGTCATGCGCGGGAAGGGCATCCGTGGTTCGGCGCTTTTTCCTTCCCATGAGCCCATGGCCATCCCTGTCTCCACCAGTTTCGCCCTCGCTTTTGCTGTGCTTTTCAGTGAAGCGTGCAGCGTAGCCTCCACCAAGGTCGTCCTCGAGTTCTGATGCGCTGCCACTGTCATCTGACGCGTGTCTAGAGGTCGCTGACACTGCTTTTGAACGAGACCGCTTGTGACGCGTTCTGGGAGGCGTAGGAAGAGATGCTAGAGACGCAGAACGCTTCAAGGGCCGTGAATGAACCTCTGTATCGTGAAGAGAGGGAATGTGGACGGGCGATGAGTCGAGTATCTGGTAGCTCGACATGTTTCAAGATCAAAGTCGGAAAAGATTTCGCTAAGAAGAGTTATGCAAGAGATAAGATAGTGGTGGTTAGAAAGAAAGAAGTAATTAGCAGACGTTTCAAACCGACAATGGCCCCTTCCATAAAAACAACACAATGCATATAAACATATACAAACAAATGCTCTTGTATGTCTGTATGCAACAAAACCACAGGTTCTCAGTGCCGTGGTAGCATGTACAAGCGTGTAATCCGGGCGATGCTTGCCGGAGTGATCCTAGCAACAAAAATCACAGCCTATCTCACTAACTTTCACTGGTGAGCGAGAAAAGGGCTGAATTTTCTCTCATTTCTAAGAGTCTGTGAGTGGTCTGTAAGCACGTTTAATGGTTGTGCGCGATCTGCCAATGAGAACGCGTTGGCGGTTCCGATAAGTTCTCACGATTGCGATGCGATGGGTATTGGGGGCAAAACTGACGAGTGGTATATAAGGTGGGGTCATCATATGTGAAAGCTTTAGAAGATCTGCCACATACTTTCCTCCTGACCCACTATCATATTATTATTATGAGCGGAAGACCAGCTTCAGGTATGTCCATCAGCACTTTATCTTATCCCGTGTTGCACTCATCCGCGATCCTGCAATCAGAGTACAGTGCCTGGAAGAAGCTCCAGCAGACGTATGATGCCGAACACACCAGGCTCATCCTGAAGGACCTTTTCGCTCAGGACCCCAACCGTTTCTCAAAATTCTCCGACGAGTATGTCGACCAAACCGACAAGAACACGACATTCTTGCTCGATTACTCTAAACACCTCATTACGAAGCCCATCTTAGATACGCTCCTATCTCTTGCTCGCGAGGCAGAGCTTGAGACCTACCGCGACAAAATGTTTGCTGGCGAGCACATCAACACATCAGAAGATCGCGCAGTCCTTCATGTTGCTCTCCGCAACTTCGACGATTTCAAGATCCAAGAGGCTGGTGTTGATGAAGTCGCTAGCGTGCTTGCGCACATGAAGGAGTTCTCCGAAGCAATCCGGAGTGGCTCATGGAAGGGGTACACTGGAAAGACAATCAACACGATCGTCAATATCGGTATTGGTGGTTCTGATCTCGGACCAGTTATGGTCACCGAGGCACTCCAGCCTTACGCGAAACGTGACTTGACCGCCCTCTTCGTCTCTAACATTGACGGAACCCACCTCGCTGAGACTCTCAGACTCTGCGATCCCGAGCGCACCCTCTTCATCATCGCCTCTAAAACCTTTACCACCCAAGAGACTATCACCAATGCCGAATCCGCTCGCGATTGGTTTTTGGCGACAGCCAAGGACAAAGCACACGTTGCAAAGCACTTCGTCGCCCTCAGCACGAACACACAGGCTGTCACCGCGTTTGGCATTGACAAGGCAAACATGTTCGCCTTCTGGGACTGGGTTGGTGGGCGCTACAGCTTGTGGAGTGCCATAGGCTTGTCCATTGCCATTTATATTGGCTATGATAACTTCGAGCAACTCCTGAAGGGTGCTCATGGTATGGACAAGCATTTTAAGGAGACTCCCCTCGAGAAAAACCTTCCCGTTCTCATGGCTGTTATCGGCATCTGGTATAACGATTTCTATGGTGCCCAGACTCACGCACTCCTGCCGTACGATCAGTACCTCCACAAGTTCGCAGATTACTTCCAGCAAGGAGACATGGAGTCTAATGGAAAGTTCGTTACCAAGGGCGGTCAACGTGTCAACTATCAGACAGGAGTAGGTGCAATAGACTCATTTGCACGACAGAAACTGACATGATCCTGCAGCCCATCATCTGGGGTGCTGCAGGCACTAACGGACAACACTCGTTCTATCAACTAGTGCACCAGGGCACTAAACTAATCCCCGCAGATTTCATTGCCCCTGCCACAAGTCACAACCCCATCGCGAATTCCAAGCATCACCGTATTTTGCTCTCCAACTACTTCGCCCAGCCTGAAGCGCTTGCATTTGGTAAGACAGAGGAGGAGGTGCGCAAGGAAGTTGGAAGCGGTGCAAGCGAGGCGCTCGTGAAGAGTAAGGTGTTCGAAGGAAACCGGCCTAGCAACAGCATTTTGTTCCCGCTGATGACTCCCAGAACCCTCGGTGCGCTCATCGCGCTATATGAGCACAAGATCTTCACCCAGGGTGTCATTTGGGGTATCAATTCATTCGGTAGGAATGCGCGCGGTTGACAATTTCTCGTTCGCTGAATGGGTCTTTGTAGATCAAATGGGTGTCGAACTTGGAAAAGTCCTTGCGAAGAATATTTTGTCGCAGCTGGGCCACCCGTCCGATGTGACTGGTCACGACAGTTCGGTGCGTTTATCTTTTTACTAGGCTTCACTTTTTAGCTGAGACAAAATTGGTCTGCAGACTACTGGTCTTATTCACTACTACCAAAAGCACCGAAAAGAATGAAACGTGGTGCCGAGGCTGTAAGATTGAGCATAGATTGCAAAATAGTACAAGGATATTCTTGCCATTTCTTGATAACAGTATTTCAATAGGAGTGTAATATTAAAAGCGCTTATAGATGAGAGATAGGCAGGCCTCAGCTTCAAACATGAAATGACTTCGTGTGAAAGATTGACGGTCCTGCCAGTGACGTTTGCAGTCCTCGCTAAGACTGCAAACGGGTCACGTGATGACTCAGCCACAGCGCTCGCCTTCCTTTCTGAGTTTGATGACCTGAGTTTTGCCAATACCGCTCCACGTGCGCCTGGACCTCGACCACCGACACGATCGACGACGATCGACGATCTCGCGGAACGAAAACCAGCCCGAGAGGATGGAACGACGAGACGGACAAGTTGACTGCCTCAAAGGCACCTGCAAAGACCACTGATTTGAAGAAAGGCGGTTGTCCTACCTCTACGTCAACCTCGTTTGTCAATGATATATTCGAGCGCGTCGGTACGTCGTCCTACCTCTACGTCAACTTCGTCGCGGGTCTAATTTGGCCGCAGTGTTTGAGGCAGGTGCACCCCCTGGTATGTGCCCGTCTCCAATGGGACCGCGGCCATCCTGAACTCGTTTGTCAACGACATCTTCGAGTGCATTGGTGCGTCCTCTTACTTCTTCATCGCGGGTCTAACCTCTTGTTGCATTGTTGAGGCAGGTGCATCCCGATATACCGGTGATCTCCACTGGGGGCCACGGCCGTCTTGAACTCGTTTGTTCAAACGATATCCTTCGTGCGCACCTGTGCACCCTGACAGACGGGCATCTCCAATGTGCCACGGCTGTTGGATCAACCACGAGTAGATGGGTCTGCCCCGACGCGCGGCGTCCTGGTAGTTTCCCTGAAGAAAGTCGCCGCAGATCAAATTAGATTTAGGTATGAACTTCTATTGGACGAGTTCTCTCAATTTTCGCTTACTATCGAATTGCAGGGAATTGCAAGCGTTCATTGATGGGAAACAGACCAAGCAGACTGCTCAGGTCCTGACTGCTATCAACGTATTGCAACTTATCATTTGCCAGGCCCCGAATTTGTGCGTCGCACTTTTATCATTATCCGGTATTTCACTTACCATCGAATTATAGGGAATCATTTTGTCACAGACGATATTCTTCGTGCGCACCTGTGCACCCTGACAGACGGGCATCTCCAATGGGCCACGGCTGTCGGATAAACCACGAGTAGATGGGTCTGCCCCCACCGCGCTGCGTTTTTTATATCACCGCTTATTCACTAGTTGAGACACGATGACATGTATTGTAAGTATCTAGTTAACCACAATGACAAGTTCTTCCGCAGCTATAGCAAGGGTCACAGCCTGGCCTGTTTGGGTTCATGTAATGTTCGCGAGCCTCTGCTGGATTGTCATTCCAAGACAAGAGGTACTTGAATATGGTACCAGGGTTGTCGAAATTCTCAGCCCACCCACCCCAGTCGCAGATCTTCCGAAACGACCAGCCTCGCACCGTGTGCAGAAATTGACACCCGCCGCGACGAAACGAGTGGGTACCATATGGACGCGGATCAACGTTTATGTCG